>NW_005871501.1:180819-228631 GCF_000147115.1 Myotis lucifugus
GTGTGTGTGTGTGTGTGGTGTGTGTGTGTGGTGTGTGTGTGGTGTGTGTTTGTGGTGTGTGTGTGTGTGTGGAGTCCACCCCCTCACATTCCCAGTCGTCACGTGTGCACTCCTGCCTGACCTCCCCTCTCCCACAGTGCCACGCCTGCCAGGTCTGTTGTATGAACACCTCACACCTTCTTGCCCCTGCAGCTCCCTCACACCATTCATTCTGCGCCGGTTCCATGGTGACCTAGGTGGCCGCCTCCTTGGCCTGCTGTCCACCCACGATGAGCTCTCACAGGTTACTGCCCTTCAGGGATGATGGCCGCATCGGCTTTGCAGGGGAGTGAGTGGTCGCATGATTTCTGGTCATGTGTCGATGTGGGGCAGCACGCCTCCCGCCCAGGTCTGGCCTTGCACTCTCCAGGCCACTGCAGTGTCCCTAGAACAGGATCTCCCTGGGGTGGTCCACACCCTGACTTCCACTCACGCCACCAGGCATGGGGGGTGGGCTGGTCTCTGTCACCCAGGCCCCACTCTCACCACCGAAGCATCTGCACAGATGATTCTTATTCCTGCCGCATCGGAAGAGATATTTTTATCTTTATTCTAGAGCAGGAGGAGGTGGCAATAGCCTGCTCAGTCCCAGGGTTGTTCCCCTGCTCCCCCGCGGTATTTTTAAAACACATTTCCATTTAACTTCAGCTCACTCTTGAATATTCAACTAATCATTCCCTGAACGCCAGGGAGAGGAGCGTAAATAAGCCACATTCCTCGTCACCAGCATCAATACATCTAAATCCTGCTCATACTTATGTTCTGCCCACTTTCCCTCTCAGACACTGTGAGGAGACGACCAACTCCCCGTGCTGCCAGAGGGGCTCCTGGGGGCGTGACCCCCCCCCCCCCGAATACCCGCCACCTCTAGATTTATGTCCAGTCCCTAAGCTCCGGGGCAGCGATTTCAACCATGTGCCACAAGAATGTTTGCAACATGCGGGACTGACCATTGCGTCAGGGGCACTGGCCTCTTTTTCCCCTGGATGGTCAAATTAAAAAAAAATGACAATAGCTGTCCAGTGTGAATGAATCAAAATTATACCTATTTTTGGGTTAGGACTGGCAAAAAGTCCATTTTTGATGTGCTGCAGAATTTTAGTGATGAGCTTATGTGCCATGAGATGGAAGAGGTGGGACGTGCTGCTGTGGACTGATGTCCGGGGGCTGACCGGGCACCGGGGAGGCCAGGGCCCAGCCTCCCGCGCCCGCTGCTGACTTCGCCCACTGCGGAGCCTGAAGGCTGGGTGCAGCCTGGTCAGTCACTCCGCTCCCCGGCCTTTCTCCTTGTTAAGAACCTCAAGGATCGCACTTAACACCCTGTCCCCCATCACCGCAGGGCACCCATGCCGCCCTGAGTCAGCGCCATGGCGTCTCCTGTTTGCTGTCGATTCAATGACAAGTGCCAAGCCAGAGCCAACGGGCACCGCATGTGTCTCACCCAAGCTCACCTCCCATTTCGGAGACGGGAGAAGGCACTGGGGGAGGATGGGGAGCGTATTCTGAGGTGCCGGCTCGAGCAGTTGGCATCACTCAGCAGGCAGGGCCTGGATGCTCTGAAAATAGGGTCGGGTGGCCTCCTGCTGCCAGAAACAACACCAGGAAAACCGGCTCCTGCTCGAGTGCCGGTCCAGAAGCGCTTCCTGACCCAGCCCTGGGGGCTGTGGGTGTTAGCTCTGCACTGGTGGGAGGGCCCTCAGCACCTTCGGCCGTGCCCTCAGGTCCACGCTGAGCGCCTCTGCGCTGCCTGCTGAACAGATCCTCACACAAGGCTTACACCACCCCCTGCCTTTGGAAAGGTCTCCACTACCCGTCCTGTAAACTTGATAATTCATAGGAGACTGCAGTGTGCGTGTTTGTGCGCTCTGGTTCGATGACTGCTGAAGAGCAGAGCACCCACCGGAAACGTGGCCGCTTACATGTGGACGTTTCTCTTGGATCCTTGGTCTCTGCAGATGGAACCTGGAGCCCTTGTTAGGAGGTCCCCAAGCAGACCTCAGAGAAGGAGGCTAGAGCCGACAGTTTCTTTTTAAGGCAGTTCCCGGGAAGGACCATGGAAACCGGACGGGGAGGGGAGGAAGCCAGCAAAGGACGGGGACGAACGTCTGTGTCCTCTCCTTCCTGAGGTCATCCCTGGGAGTCCTGATGGGTTAGTGCCCTTATGAGTCTCTCTCTCTCTCTCTCTCTCTCTCTCTCCCTCTTGTGTCTTCCAGCCAGAAAGAGGGTGCCTCAAAGTAGCCAGCACCGTGGTGTTGGACTCCAAGCCCCCTGAACTGTGCGAAATAAGTGTCTGTTGTTTAAGCACCAAGTCTATGGTGTGTTGTCAGAGCAGCCCGAGCCGACTAAGACAGCATCTTATTAAGCAAGTTACCATCAGTGGCAATGGGTGCTCAACTCACCGAAGGACTCAACACATCCTGGAACACGTGCCTCACGTGGGGTGAGAGAGCTGCAGTACTCATAGACCAATTCAGGTCAGCGGGTGAAGGTCGTTGGATAGGGGAGCGTGTTCATGCTCTACCTCTTCGGATTGTTGGGGCTCTGGAGCCAGATAAAGGCATCAGGCTGAGAGATGCAGGTGTGGAGCTGGCCGTTCGGCCCCATTATGAGACCTGAGGGGATGGAGCAGGACCACTGAGCTGCCTGCTACACTTTCCATGCAAGTGTCAGTGCAACTGGTGAGTTCTGGGATCGTAGGAAATGAGGCCACGTGGACCTGGGAGAGCAGATCTGTGGTCTGTAGAGCACAGAAGGGTCTTTGTGCTCCGTGTGAAGTCATTGCAGGGCTTTGAGCAGAGCAGGGCATGCTCGGCGCACACCGAAAGGCACTGCTTGCACTGAGAATGTGTCAGGCAGCTGTCGGGACAATCCCCTGCAGGGACAACGAAGGTGGCTTGCCCGAGTGCAGCTGGAAAGGCCATACATGCTGTGTCCTCTCCTTGTGGTTATACTTTGAAGAACAACTGCTTCAGAAAAGGCATCGCAGCATGCACGATAAGCTCACCGGCCACACAAGCATGGTTCTCGCAGGCAGGGAGGGTTCTCACAGGCGGGGAGGGGAGGATGGGGCAGGGAGGGGAGGATGGGTGGGGGCTTATTGCAACGGCCTTAGGAGACATAGTGTCCACATCAGCTCATCCATTTTTTGCTACATGATTTGGGTCAAATCAATTTATTGCTTTGAACTTCAGTTTTCTCATCTGCAAGACCCCACGTTGTTCTTTCTCATCAGCAGCTGCACCCATACGGCGAACCCCACTTTCTGAATCTGTCGCTGCTACTGAGACTGCCCCTGGGGACAGTCTCCACGGCTCCTGGTTCCTTCCCAGCTCACACACACGCTGGCGGCGGCGTGGCCTCCCGTTGGCACAGGTGCAGCTAAAATGAGAGGTGAAACATCAGCCAGTCATACCAGCGAGCCTTTCCGACCTCACCCTTGGGGAGCAGTGGGGAGAGTCCTGGGTAGAGGTGATGGCGACACAGCACCGACTCCCCATCTCACAAAGTGGGCGACAGGAGATCGTGTCTGTGGGAGATGGAGCAAGAAATATGCCAACAGAGGAAAGGAAATAGGGCAAACCCTCCGGGGGTGGGGGGGTGGGGGGAGATGGCCATAGAAGGAAGCAAAACCCTTGGTGATTACCATAGCGAGGCACCACCAGCAAGGCTCACGTTGGTAAATATCCAAGCCCACAGCTCAGAGCTGTGTGGTGGCCGCATGAATGACCAAAGCAGAATAGTGGGAAGTGGGGAGAGAGGCTGGGGTGGAGGGGGGCAGCCTCCGGGCTCTGAGGAGCCCACACACACGCGGAGACCTGGGAGCATGACAACGAGGTGACCCTGCAGGGACGCCTGAGCTCTCCTTACGGAAACTTTCGGGCAAGACACATTCCAAAACTCAGAGTCCTCCCGATTTTAGGACAGAAATAGGCTGCATGTGTCACAAACCCTGAGCCTCGTCGGGGGCAGCACCTCATCTAACATGACATATTGGGACTGAATCGTGGTATTTGCAGCCACCGGGACAAACAAGGGACAAACAGCCTCAGGCTGAGTCAGGCCACATTTTACCTGAAAACTCTGCTTTCAAACGCTTTGGGTTTCAAAATCACAGATGAGGAATCAGAGGGTGTAGTGTCGCTCTTACAAACGATGAAATGAGGTGCAGAGGGGTGCGGAAAGCGCCCAGGCCCGTCACCGTGCGAGCAGGAGTGGGACCGGTCCCGGAGTGAGGCTCTCAGAGCCCAAGCTATGCTTTCAAACAAAACAGGCAAAAAGAACACAGCCAATTTAACATTTATTGTTGAACATTATTCTCATTACATGTCTACAAAGCATATCACTGTGTCAACTTCATTCATTATTGAATTCAATATGCATAGAAGTTTTAATACACAGGAAAACAATTTGTAGGTTTTTCACTTCGCAAAATCCCCTAGTAGGTACCATGATTGCAGAGTCACCTGAAGACAAATCATTTCAGAAGTAGAATGATAGAAATTATTTAATTTTTAGAGCCCAAAATTGCATTTAATAGGATATGGATGCATTTACATATTTTTGACATGATAGATGTTAGGAATTCCAAAAATAATTATACCTAAAATGTATAAATGTCTTGAAACCTCTTTTTGAAAAAGTGGGGCAGGGAAATATTACATTTTATTATATGTTTTTTATTTCTATTTTATTATAAAATTATGTAATATACTGAGGGTTTTTTTAATTGAAAATCTCTAACCTTTATATATTCCATGATGACTCAAAGATACAACTATTGGAATAAATATGTGATATCTTTTGATAATGATGTTTTAATTGCCTTATTGAATAACTCACACTGAATCTGTGAAAGCATGGGTGTTTTGCCCCCTCCCCCCTCCCACACCCACCCCCCTCTGATACCTGGTCACAGAGTCCCTGCAGGCTGTGGATTAGTGGTCATTCATCTCTCCTCCTAACTAGCCTTACTTGAGACTGACAACAGCTTCAACTTGGCGCGTAGCAAAATCGATGTGAAATGATACAGCTGGCATTCTGAAAGAGGGAAGCCACAGTGTGTTCATAGGAGGTGTGCTAGTCACACGGCTGTCAGTCAGAGCTGGTCCAGAACCGCCCCTTCAGCCCCGAAGCGCTGCCAACCCACCGACCGACTGAGCGCATGTCTGCGGGACCCTGCTCCGCTCCACCCTCAGGCTCTGGCTGAGGGTCCGACCTCCACCTCGAGGCCGAGGCGACTTGTGCAGACAGAGACCCCGACTTTCACGGAGCTTCCCTTTGGCTGGAAGGGAGGACAAACAAGCCCAGTAAACATAACAGAAACATCTTGCGGTTCTATGTTAGGAGGAGACAGTCTTAAGAGAACGTTTAAAAAGTGGGTCCGAGAGATGAGGACGGGGCGGCAGGTGTGGGTTGTCATCTGTGAAGGGTGAGGTTAGTCTTCCGGGGACATTGGAGCAGCGGCTGGAGGGAGGGGAGCCATGTGGGCACCAGGGGAAGGCTGAGCCAGGCAGAGGGGCCGGCCGGCGAGGCCCTGCAGGTGGGGTGAGGACACCATGGGGTGAGGGGCGTGACGGCAGGGCCTGGTGGGGCCAGAGGGTTTCTGGAACGTTTTGAGGAGGAGAGGGAGAAGGCTGGGAAGACAGGAGGCAGTGGTCCGGGTGTGGAGTGCCTGCCCGGGCTCTGCGTGAGGAAATGCCAGCTCGTGGTCATGCCTCTGCCCACTCGTCTGCCTTAGCAGGACCCGCCGTGTGTTGACTGCTCGGTCCACACTGCTGGCTGCTTAGGCCGGAGCCCGTAGGGGGGACCTTCCCTTTGGGGAGAGAACGGCCAGGACCTGGGCCTCAGGGACTCTGAGGGCCACTCACCTTCAACACTTGCACTTGTTAGCAGACTGGTCCCTGGAGCCTTGAAGCTTTAGGGTCGCCCTCGGCTCCTTTTTCACCTGTTGCCTGAAGCAAAACAAACATAACGCTGCCTCAGTGGGAGCAGCAGAGAGGCCCACCCACTACCTGCCTTACTGATAGGTGACCGCACGACGCGGGACTGGCCTGCCCTTGCCTCCGCGGTCCTGACAGTGCTTTAGGGGGTGCAGCGCACGTGAGTCACAGCTGGTTTCATAGACGCCAGCCGCCCTGCTCCTGGCGAAAAAGTTACCTGCAATGATTGCATATTATCACGATAAACCGCCCTTCCAGAGACAATGCAATCCTGGCATCTGTCGGCGACTGGACAGGCCTTGGCCTGACTGTTCACTTGAAATAAAGAAACGAGGTCACTCTCTTCGACTCGGGGAGCCCTCACCCCCAGTTTACATCAACATCGCACCACCCAGCAGCGTGTCCCCAGCTGTCGGTTTTGCAAGTTTCTGATGTCCTTTAAATTGCTCCCCCAGGCTGGGGAAATGTCACTCCTGCCGAGACACACGAGTCCTCGCCTGACAGGGGAGAGACACGGCCAGGGAAGGTCCAACTTCAAGGAATTCTTTAAAGAAAACAGAGGCTGCCGTTTTGGAGACAATTTTTATTCTTATTTTAAACTCTCTGAGCTACGGACTTTTCACTACTTAAGACTCCACTTTGCATTTTAACAGCTGTGTTAGGAGAAATGTCTGAATTTCCTGACTTGGCCTTTAACTTAGATACCGAAATTCTCAGATCAAGAGCTTTGAGCCCCATGACTGTGTTAAACTGTCCCTTGCACCTTCCAGCTTTGTCCCGGAAACGGCAAATGTAAGTTTGTGGGTCAGCACGTCAGCTCCTGGCAGACACGTGGTCACTCCGTGGGACTCGCCTTGGAAAGATTCCTGTGAGAGAGAAGGGAGAGGGTCTCTATTGTTTCACAATCCCACCTGGTGGTGGGATGTGTTTTTTCTTTTTGTTTTTAGTATATTTTTATTGATTTCAGAGAGGAAGGGAGAGGGGCAGAGAGATAGAAACATCAACGATGAGAGAGAATCATTGATCGGCTGCCTCCTGCACGCCCCACACTGAGGATCGAGCCTGCAACCGGGCATGTGCCCTGAGCAGGAATCATAGGTCGACACTCAACAGCTGAGCCATGCCGCTGGGCCAGACTGTTTTTTTAACCTTCAAAGAGGACTTGAGGGTTCTGAGTGAATTTTTACTTTTGGATTTTTAGATCTGATCAGCCCAGCACAGAATCGGGCTTCTCCGTCGTCAGTAGAACTGTTGGAGCGTAGAGGTAACCCTCGGAGCTTATCTGGACTAAAGCTCCGTCCCTTAGACACTGCCTTCTATCTAAAAGGCAACTCAAAGCTACGCATTAAGTTTGGTTAGGAAAAAAAGGTTTTAAATTGAGAGTATGAAAACCAGTCATCTATGTCTCAATTTTCTATTTTATTTTTAAATAAAAGAAAAGGAAAGATTACTTAGTATGGCAAGAACCCTGTGAATGTTTTCTGAGCAGCTATTCGGAGAGGAGGCCTGGCGCTTCCAGGGTGAGCAGATATAAACTTGTAGAGCTGGAGGAATGCAGAAGCAGCAAACTGGCCCCAGCCCCTCGCATTGCCGCAGCCCAGGAGGCGCCCCAGCAGCCGGAACTGGGAAGAGCCCCGCCCGCCTCCAGCCGCAAACCTGCTGGCAAACTAAACTCTACAGAGCATCAGCCCGGGCACCTCACGCCTGGGACGGCCTTCACCGAGGGTTCCTCTGCGGCCTACACCGTTCTCCCTCGAAACTGCCCTTCTGTGGGGGAAACACTAGGCAGACAGGAAGCGTGGAGTGAGCAGCCGAAGGCGCTCTGGGCCCCACGGCAGGAGCTGCCGCAGCCTCCCAGGAGCGGGGTGTCTGCCTGGCCAGGGCAGGCGGCCTCCCCTGGACGGCACGGTCACCAGTCCTGTGCCCTGCAAACAGAAACATTTATTTTTCTGCACATTCAAAACCTCTAAGATCCCTGACACGCCCTCAGGGGGCACGCGATCCCTGATGATGGTTTTCAGCGTGTTTCCCTCGCGGCCACACGCTCAAGGTCGGCCTTCCCACCTGTGTTCACGTCGCTCTGGCTGCACCGAGCACAGGTGCCCACACAACGCTGCTGTGGACCGTGCCTGACGTGCCCAACCGGCAGGCAGACTTTTGTGATCCATCGCTGGTCCCAGGCAGGGGCTAGAGCACGTTTTCCCCGGAGCGTGTGTTCTGGAGGATGCTCCGCTGGGCTCGCAGCTCACAGACAAGCACCTGCTGCCGGGCCCGCAGGGGGTCTGCGCAGCTTCTTCAGGCGGCGGCTGATGACGTAGGACAGCTCGCATTCCCTGCCTTCCCATTCTGTCATCCCATTTGGCCCTAAGAAATAGAAAAAGAAGTGGAAATTTGGCAATTATCCAACTGATGTGACTAGATGGGTCATCTGAATAATTCAGACTGCCAGGGGTGTTCTAGACGCCGAGCCGGATTAAATGGAACGATGTTGCACCGCCGAGTGACAGCCCAAGAAATGGCCTCAACCCCGGGCGCTTGCAGCCTGTGGCAAGGATTGGGTGAGAACTTCAATTTTTGGTCCAGGCTGAACATCAGGGCATCGTTTTACTGTATTTTCCCCAGAGCTTTTCAAATGGGTCTGAGGTGTGAAATCCCTTCTACAGATGAAGCTTCCGGGAGCCCAGGGGGCGATGCTGCTGCTCTGATTGGCCACACACAGGGCGCCGTCCGACCTGGAATGTGCATCTGGGAATGCACTCATTTATGCAGTTTGAGAGGGTCCCAGAAAAGAAGAAGGAACATCCATGGCACTCAGACTAGGAGAATTGGAGGAGGTTTTGTTTGCAAAGGCGTGGCACAGCTGGGAGCTGTGAGGAGGGCGCAGGAGTCTGCCCAGGCAGGTAACTGCCACCGCTCCTGGGCCTGAGGGGGAAGCAGAGGGAGCGGGTATCAGAAGGGCGGAGAGAGTCAGACAGAGGGGGCCACGCTGAGAGGACCAACGGCTTTCTGTGAGGGTGGAAGGAGGACCCAGGGAGGAAGTCCTCTGATCCCTGTCTTATCCCGTCCCCCCTCCCTCCAGCCTCCTGCTGGGCTCCCCACTGGAAAGCCAACCACATTCCAGAGGGCAAGGCAGCCCACGGATGCAGGTTGAATAGAGCAGCCCCGTGGGCAAGAGACCAAGAGACTGCGGAGATGGAACCGGAGGAGCAATCAGGTTTCCTGGAGACATGCCTTCCCTGCATCTGGCTCTTCCCTGTCCCCTGCCGAGCCTCACGACATGGGCTGTGACTACTGAAGAATTTCGGGGCTTCTCTGTGAAGTTACTTTTCCTAAGACATGTGGAAGGCCAAGGGGGAAGCGCCTTATGCTGCTCTAGATGATCTGCTTAGGATGCATGAGCCCTGCTGGCACATCCGCACACATCTGGTGAAGCCAATGCATACAGATCTCGTAACCCTCCGGAAGCCTTCAGCTCTGTGGAACCGGCTAGTTTGACAGGTCTCCCAATGCTACCAAAATCCACTCCTCAGAAATGTCCACCTTTGCTCTTAGTTGTAGGAGGGCAGAGGGGTCAGTTCTCTGTTCCACACAAGAGCCATTTGCTCCTGCCTTCTAACACCCAGACACCCAGGTCCCTGTCCACCTGCCGGTGCCTGCTGCCTGCCCGGCTGCTGGCTAAGGCCAGGTGCCTCTTTGCAGGAGCCCTGCGTGCTGCATCCGGCCAGCTGACTGCTCAGAGCTTGGATTGGATGTTCGTGGCACACGGAGAGCCGTCCACAGATACTCAGGAAGGAGCGAACACATCCTGCACATGATCGCTGCTCTGTGACACCCTCCTGTCCCCGTTATGTAGGCTCAGCAACATGCAACAGCAGCTCGAGGCTCCTGCTGGCTTACTAACCGCCAAGACTTGTTATCTTGAGTGTTATTCTGGCCTCTAGTGATATTCTTCTTTTAATTTTCAAACCAAATTATAGAATTTTAGAAAGATTAAGGGTGCATTAGTTTGCTTGGGTTGCCATAGCAATTACCACAGTTTGGGGGCTTAAACAACAGAGATGTATTTTCTCACAGGCCTGGAGGCAGCAGCTCACAGTCCAGGTGCTGTCAGGCTGGTATCTCCTGAGGCCTCTCTCCTGGGCTTGCAGACAGCTGCCTTCTTGCTGTGTCTTCACGTGACGTTTTCTCTGTGTGTGTGCATGTCTGTGTTCACATTTCATTTTCTTATGATTAAAACCCACCCTAAAGGCCTCATTTTAACTCCTTTGCCTCTTTGGAGATCTCATCTTCAGATCCAGGCACATGCTGAGGTGCTGAGGAACAGGACTTCAGCCCGAGTTTGGGGGTATACACTTCAGCCCATAGCAGAGGGTCCTGTAACCCAGCCTGTGTTCTGGCCCCTTTGAGGAACGTCTTCCAAAACATCAGTCATAGATGTACTCGCCAGAGCCTTGCTTGGCACTTGCAAGGAGGGAGAGCTCACCACTCACAAGGCAGCTCATTCCTTTGCTGGGCAACTTTAAGTGTTACAGTTGTTGCCCATGTTGAACTGTAACAGTCATTCTGGAAAGTTCTCCTCTGCCTTCTTGCTCCAGCAATAGCCAGGGGCAGGAGGTCGGCACCCTCTGCCGGCGCTGACTTGCCATTTAGCGTCTCCACTTCACGCTGACCCAGGGCACGAGAAGGGGAATGGCCGGTGGGCACACTGGAGAGCAGCGACAAGCCCATGAAGAGGCCGCTTCTCCTGCAGAAGTGGAGGCGCAGGCCCTGGGCAGGACTCGCCTCTCGCCACGTTTCCCAGGGGCTGTTTGGAATTCCCTCCTCTCCCTCCCACGATGCACCAGGAGCTATCCACTCTCCGGTCCCTCCCAGAAACTCAGGTCCACATGCTTCTGTGTGTTCACCAGTGTTTGAACACTGACACAGGCTGAGTCAACCCCATAAATCTGGTTCTGAACAGACAGGCCTTGTTCTGCAGATGGACTTGCAGCGAGCGAGCACTGTGCCCACAGGCCAAGGTCGGGCGGCTGCAGGGCACCGAGCACTGTGCCCACAGGCCAAGGTCAGGAGGCTCTGCAGGGCACCGAGCACTGTGCCCACAGGCCAAGGTCGGGCAACTCTGCAGGGCACCGAGCACTGTGCCCACAGGCCAAGGTCGGGCAACTCTGCAGGGCACCGAGCACTGTGCCCACAGGCCAAGGTCAGGAGGCTCTGCAGGGCACCGAGCACTGTGCCCACAGGCCAAGGTCGGGCAACTCTGCAGGGCACCGAGCACTGTGCCCACAGGCCAAGGTCAGGCAGCTGCAGGGCACCGAGCACTGTGCCCACCGGCCAAGGTCAGGCAGCTCTGCAGGGCACCGAGCACTGTGCCCACAGGCCAAGGTCAGGAGGCTCTGCAGGGCACCGAGCACTGTGCCCACAGGCCAAGGTCGGGCGGCTGCAGGGCACTGAACACTGTACCCACAGGCCAAAGATGGCAGCTCTGCAGGGCACCGAGCACTGTGCCCACAGGCCAAGGTCGGGCAGCTCCACAGGGCACCGAGCACTGTGACCACAGGCCAAGGTCAGGCAGCTGCAGGGCACCGAGCACTGTGCCCACAGGCCAAGGTCAGGCAGCTGCAGGGCACCGAGCACTGTGCCCACAGGCCAAGGTCGGGCGGCTGCAGGGCACTGAACACTGTACCCACAGGCCAAAGATGGCAGCTCTGCAGGGCACCGAGCACTGTGCCCACAGGCCAAGGTCGGGCAGCTCCACAGGGCACCGAGCACTGTGCCCACAGGCCAAGGTCAGGAGGCTCTGCAGGGCACCGAGCACTGTGCCCACAGGCCAAGGTCGGGAGGCTCTGCAGGGCACCGGCGCTCTGGGTGCTCAGCACCAGGCTGCCGGAGCCTGGGGCCCAGCAGTGCAGCACCCCAGCCAGCAGGCTTCCTTCTGGCCTCGAAGCCTGCATAGCAGTGTGTTTCCCGCCCGCGTTACTTTCCAATATCGTGGCAGCTGACACCCTTTAAAGACATGGTGCTGGTCGCGACTTTCCTCATGGGAGCTCCAGTGGCTCACTTTGCCTACTTAGTGGAGGCAAATTCTCAAAATGCTGATCAGTACATCCCATTTGCCGCTGCCTCTCCGCCCCTCCTGTGCCCACTCTGCCCTGTGGCTGCCCTGTGGCCCCTGGTGGGTTTGGACAATGGGAAGCAGCAGGAGACTGTAAGATGGGAGGTGGTACTTTCCTCCTCCCTTCCTGCTGAGGCCCCTCCAGGACCCCAGCCTTGCTGACTGTCCCTCCTCCGGGGTCTGGCTTTCACTGGGCCCCTTCCTTCCCAGATCAAGGGTGGGCGTCCCTCGGGGGACACACACTGGCTGCCTTCATGTCTCTTGCTGAGTCCCACATGCCCACAGCTCCTGACCTGGCTGACTTGGAATTGGCACAGTGGCCTCTGGAAGCGCCCTCATCTACTTCTCTGTTCTCCCGGCCTTCCCACCTGATCCCCTGAACTCCAGGGGACTCTCCCACCATCTGCTCCAAAAAGGCAGAGGTCTTCCATTCTGACTGCACGTCAGAATTACTTGGGGGAAAAGTGTTTTAACATATCACCGTCTGGGCCCCCCCTCAGAGTCCGGTTCCATTGACCTGGGCGAGGAAGCACTGTGAGGCCATGCACCGGGCAGAGCGGCTGTGGATGGCAGGCCCCTGGCTGGCAGGGCAGCTCTGGGCCAGGTGTTGCTTGTTTACAGTCTAACAGGTGATCCTAATGTGCAGCCAGGACTGAGAGCCACCAGGCCTTCGCACCAGCTTTCTGTCCCCTTCCCACATGAAACCCCACCTTCCAGCCCATCTCAAATGAGCTTTTCCACAAAGCCTTCCCCACCTCCATCCCAACCAGGCAGGCATCTCAGACCACTGAGCACTCGTGGTATTTATTTCTTGTGACGTTCCTCCTCCTGAGGCTTACATGACCATTGTCAGGCCAGGTGGCCTGGTCGCACCATGACTGTGTGTGTTTGGGAAGGACCTCAGTCATCTCGCCTGATTCCCAATGACGAGGGACCAAGACTCAGGCCGTGTTGGATCCTGGGCCTCTGGGTCACGGTTTGGTATCCTGTTATCCCTTTTCCAAACGACAAAGGCTGGAAGTGATTCCAGTTCAAATTCTAACCTCCTCTCTTTACACCTCCCTATATTTTCTATAAAAACTCCGGTTTACTTGGATTTCAGACCCTAATGCGAATACACAGAATGCACTCTGAAGATAAACTGCTCCTTTGCTTCTGGGAGATGAAATAGCGTGGCAACTTCCCACGCTGCCTTCAGGCTGTCGTCTTACTCATTCTACCAATGAAACAGGGGCTCCATCATCCTTTTTCACGTTCCTTCTCCCCACTTTGTATCCTTTAACCTTGCTTCGACCTTGTGCTAGCCCCAGATACTGCAATTACTAGTACAATGAACCAGGACTGGGTGTGAGCAACGGCACTGCTCCCCCACTAGGCTCTCCCTGCCTTGCTCGTTTGCACGTATATTCCTGCCCCACGGAATCTAGGACACCAGTGGTTGCAAGAGGCACCATTGTTTCCTGTACCACTAAGAACGAACACACCCATGATAAACAAACTGTGGCAAGCTGCTGATTGTACGATGCCATTGACTGTGCCGCCTTAGTTGTGTGCCCTGGAACCTATGGAATGGGACTTTCCCCAAAATCATCGCTTGCCATTGACTGTGCCGCCTTAGTTGTGTGCCACCCGCTGTGATTGTCGAGTGGACTCTCCATACCAGATCAGTGATCCTTCCTTGTGGCAGTCACTTTCTTCCTTCTCTTATAACTACCATATCTTAGTAGGTCACTTCTATTCTTGAAGAGGGGAGGTGTTTTATTGGCACAAGGAGCTTTGATCATGTGGAGTCAAGGAACTAGAAGACTTTGCTTTGAAATAGTCAAGTCCCCAGGCATCCTCTGTCCGCCGTTCTGGAGCCTTCTCTGAAACACCCAATTACTGCAATGACAGTAGTGAAGTGTTTTACTTTGATAGAAAAGTTCATTACCTTCGACCATTTTGATATACTACATTGTGTCTTGGTTGAAACAGAGTAATAACTAATATTGCATACATTCTCATATTACCCACAAGCTGAAATCATTTTTTAGATTCAATTGTGTTCATCTAAGCTTTTTTTACTGTGCAGAATAGAATCAAAAATCTATTTTTTTCAATGCCTGCAATTTTTTTCTTATAAGATTTCCCACCACTTCTAAAATACTCAGAGATATGAAGAAAATACTGAGGACATAGGAATATGTTCCTGTGATTCAACGTGGAGGGAGGGGCCAGGCTCTAAAAATAGAACTCGGTACCTATTCTCAGCACGTGATCTATTAGATGCTGAGCAGGCTCAGTGCCAAGACCATCACTTGGCAGCAAATTTAGAGTTCTCTTTCCTAACTTAGGTCAAGTTCTCTTTTGAAGTTTAAAATAAACTGTTTAATGTGGTTCCTACAATCCTAATTTCTGGTGGAGGAAAAGCCTGAGAACTTGAAGATAAAGGTTTTCTTTGCTTACAGGATATAGCAGAGACAGTGTACATGACGGTCAGCATCAGCGGCCTGGCTCCCATTCTGGGCTCTTCCAATGATGAGAGGGCACTGCCCCGAGAGCTGCCCTCACAGCCTCCTTTCCTGACCTCTGAGTGGCAACAATAACAGCGCCCTGTGAAGACTGCTATGAGCATGAAATAAGCCAGGGAAGTAGCAACAGCTGTCAGCGTTTTCAGTGCACCCAACTTTTGACCCAGTAAGTCCATTTGTAGGAATTTATATTCCAGATATCCTGACACAATTGCACAAATATGTGCAACCTACTGCTATGGAACTAGTTGATGTACTTGTGTCTGTGAAGAAACACTAGAAAGAACATTTAAAAGCCAACTATAATGTGGTGAAAAGGATCAATATTCTTAATATATGAATGCTCTTAAATTTCAATCAAGAAAAGAACAGCATATAATAAAAGGGGGAAAAGAATATAAGTACTCAATAAACTAAAGAAGAAAATTAGATAATTGTTAAATATGTTTACATTCACCAGAAATAAAACACACAATATAAAATAAGCATATGCCATGTGTCCATTATAAAATTGGCAAGATTTTTAGAGAGAATAATAGTGTTGGGCACATCATTTCTATTGTGAAGTAGATTTCCCATGCCCTGTTTATGGGGATGCAAATTGCAGAGACTTTGGGGGCATATTTTCACAATATGAATTATAAAATTAGTAAGCGGACCCCCGTTTAAAATGGAGTCAGAAGGCTAGAACTCTCACACCAGCGCCACTCAACACACCCTACCTTGCACCTTCACCAGGAAGTGGTGCCAGGTGACCACCTCAGCAGAGGAGGAAGAAACATTGTTTCTTGCTCTAACAGCTCGGCCAATGGGAGGCTGCCATCACTCAGCCAATGAAAAGCCGCTATACTTCCGACTTTCAGTTTCCTCCAGTGGATTTGCTGGTTACAACAGCCGCTCAGAGTCTGTAAAAGAGCGTTCCTCTCCTGTTTCTGTGGACCTGCAGTGTCTCACTACTAAGTCCCAGATTGCAATTTGTTGTTCCCAAATAAACTCATTTTGCTGGACAAATATCTGGCTATTGGTTAAGGGCCAACAGTATCAGTTATCTTAACCTTTGAATTCCCTGGGACAAAACAGTTCCTCTTCTAGAAATTTATCCTGAGGAAATAAGTAAATGTAAATATATATACTCAGAAATGTATGTGCCTTCAAAGTGTTGATAATAACAGGGAAAAAGAGAAACAATTTTAAATTTACAACAATAAGCTTAGTAAACTATTCATGCAATAATTTTTTCCACCTTTCTTATTTGCCTTGTTACATATAAAAACAAACACTGACGCCTGTTATGCTGACCAATATCCTTTTTAGTAGCTCAGATATTAAAAATTGATCAGAGATGATCAAGGGAAACAAGTTAAACAAGATCAGTGGGGTTGTTTTTCAAAGGATCTGGTTTCAAATTGTACTTCTCTCACTTACTAGCTGGGGATCTTATTTAGATTGTTTTAAAAACTGGTCTGGGCCTTAATTTACTCAGCTGGGGAATAAAGGTAACAACAATACAGGAAAGTTGTGAGGAACTGCCAGGGCTGACCTGTAGACCCTTAGCAATGGATGAATGAGTACTCTGACACATGTTTCTGTGAAAGAGAGGGCTAAGGGGCTGCCTGGCTAGAGAAACCAAACAGTCCCATTGGCCTGCCTCCTCAGGCTTTTATTATAACACTAGAGACCCGGTGCACAAAAATTTGTGCACTTGGGGGAGGGGGGTCCCTCAGCCCGGCCCGCACCCACTTGCAGTCCAGGACCCTTTGGGGATGTCCACCTGTTGACTTAGGCCACTCCCCGAGAGATCAGGCCCTAAGCTTGCAGTCAGACATCCTTCTGGCAGCCAGGGAGCCCTCGGGGGATGTCCAACTAAAGGCTTAGGCCCCCAAGGGAGCTGTGATGAGGAAGCTGGGGTGACAGAGGAGCCACGCTGTACCGCCCTGCTGCCCTGGGTCGGGTCACACACGGGACACCTGTCGCCCCGGGTCGCAGATAGTAGGCCCGGATGGCAGCAGGGCAGGCAGGATGGCGCTGACCCGCCCTGCCTGCAGTATGCAAATTAGCCGCCATCTTTGTTGGCGGTTAATTTGCATATCTCGCTGATTAGCCAATGGGAGGCGTAGCAAAGGTACGGTCAATTACCATGCTTGTCTATTATTAGATAGGATCAGCTTGAACTAAAATTAACTATTAGATGCTATCAGTAGGGTAAGCATCCTTGAGAAGACACATGCATCTGCAGTATCCTTAAGCATGGACGTCTGAAGACTAAGCATAAAGATCCCAGTAAACACCCAGGTGCTCACATGTACACTGACTTGCTTTCCCACAAGGAACAAATGGGAGGGCGAATCTGTCCAGCACCTGGCACCTGCATACCATGAATGCTCCCCTCCCTGCATGCACACCTCTGCAGCTCTCTTAGTGCACTCTGCCATTCTGTAACCCATTTGTGCCTAGATTTGTGTGAGTGGGGAAGAGCATCAGAGAAAGGGAACGCCAGTGCAGGCAGGGTTATGCAGAGGGAAGCACGGCTGAGAAACGGAACGATGCTAGTCCCTGCTGTTCCCTGAGAGTGTGCTCGCCTGACGGAGCACAGAGGGGAGTGGGAGCAGGCCCTTCTGTCACTTTTGCACAATAAACTTGTCAGCAAAATTCATTTTATGAATGTCCACGACTCTCCGTAGATTCAATTCTATGACAGAATCTGCAGTGAATGTAAGAACCGCGTGGCCAGAGCTGCCTGGGGAATCAACCATTTCGTTCCCAGGCCTCTGCCCCGCTGCTTCTGCCTGTGATGCTGGAGGAAATCCGGGGGCTCCTATTTCACGTGCCTGTGCTGTAAGCCGGTTGGTTGCATCTGAACAACACCCTGCCCTTGCTTACGTTACTTCCTCCTGCTACTGACTTGGGTATGGATGTAATGGGGCGGGGAGGGGTCTAGGCAGGCGCCAGGCAGCAGAGCGAATGAGCCCTCAGGTTAGAGAGGAACCTAGAAGCCAGTGGATCCAGCTTCTATTTCTTCTCAGAATTTATATAGTGACAGCCCGCCCCGAACTGAACGCACCTGAACTTCTTTCTGTTGAATTTTTTTATTGTAGTAAATACACATAACATTAGGTTTACCATTTAACCATTGTAAGTGTACAGTTCCGTGTCATTTGGTACATGTATGTAGTTGTGCAACCATGATGACCTAGAACCTCATCTTCTGCAGCTGCAACTGCACTGCATACGGGCTCTCCACCCTCCCCGGCCCTGGAACCACCGATTTACTTTCTGTCTCTGAATGTGATGACTCTAGGGACCTCACGGGAGTGGAATCACGCAGTATTTGTCCTCCTGTGACTGCTTATGTCACTGAGCACAATGTCTAAGGGCCGGCCACATGCAGAACCCATCAGGGTTTCTTCCTTTTTGCGGCTGAATAATGTCCTATCCTGTGTGCACACATTTCGCTTATTCATTCATCTCTTGATGAACACTTGGGTTGTCCCTGCTTTTGGCTACTGTGAATAAGGCTGCTGGGAACATGGCACCCGAGTTCTGAATGAAGATAAGTAAGAATTTGAATAACATTTAAAAAACTCACTTAAGTGGCTTGTATTTAACCAAACGGAACATGGAAATGGCTGGGCTCATAAGACCTGGGGAGGGATTCAGCCGAATGTATGAGCTCCTGTTCTCAGTTGGTGCAGCGGACGCATCACTGGCTGGTCCCAGTTTTCTCTTGGAAATAATCACAGGAGGGATTATCCGGGAGAGGCTCCATCACAGGTCTGCCCACGAGGCTCCCACATAGCGTTGTGCAAAACTAGCAAATACCAGAATCTGCTGGAGACAACTGGTGGCGGCGTGGGCACACTGGCCACCCGCAAGAGACCCAGAACTTTCAGAACAAACTTTCAACAGGGGACATTGATATGCAATCCCAGCGTGTGGTAACTGTGATGCTAGGTCACTTACCTTTGTGGTTTGGGTTGGTTTTTAAAAGACAAAGTCAATATAAGACTGTCACCTCCCATGTTGTGGTCTGGTCAAACAGGCCCCGAAGCAAACAGGCAATATTAAAATAAAAAGAAGCCGGCGCGTCCCAGGAAGCACATTCCTTTTCCTGGGGTAAGAATGACTGCTCGGAAGGTTAGTGTTTGGGAAGACGTCACTGTATGTAATCGAGGCTCTTGCAGAGACCAAGGTCTGGTAGCAGGGATCCTATTAGTTAATACTGGGAGCATCTGTATCGCCTTTGTATTCTTGCAGCCACTCCGCCAGGCAGCTTTCTTCATCCCTACCGTGCAGGTGAAGCAACTAAAGTTCCTGAAGGTTATGTAATTTCTCTGAGGCCACACAGCTGGCAATTGGCAGAGCCGTGACTCCGGCCCAAATTGGTCTTAATTCAAAACTAATTCTTTCCCACCCTTCACCCAGCTCTACCGGATTTGTAGAAATTAGGAAAAATTGCTGTTCCATGTGATAGAGACCATAGGCTCCCCGAGTGTGGTCTGTGGCACAGCAGCTTCAGCGTCACGTGAGAAGTGCCAGAAATAGAACACAAGTTC
This sequence comes from Myotis lucifugus, assembly GCF_000147115.1. Lineage (NCBI taxonomy): Eukaryota > Metazoa > Chordata > Mammalia > Chiroptera > Vespertilionidae > Myotis > Myotis lucifugus. The sequence continues at coordinate 199,973 of NW_005871501.1, forward strand.
TCAGGCCACATCAAGTTCTGATTCAGACACTGGGTGGGGGTGGGGGGCACCAAGCAATGTGTGCTTTAATAAGCCCCCAGGCGATCCCAACGTTCACCGTTCAGGAGAGAGAACCCCTGGACAGAGGACTCCCCGGAGGGGAGCAGTGGATTGCCTGTCCTCTCACTCCATCCAGGAACAGAACCGAGTGTGTGAGAGTGGCGAGGGTTGGGAATGGAGAGTGGAGTCAAATTTAGGCCGGACAGTATTTTATACCAAAGAGTTTTAGCTCATTTAAGATCGAATGGTGAGTTTCACCAGTGTAAGAGGGTTCACTCTGATCTACATTTTAATCTCGCCGATGACCAGCCTCCCCCTGCCACACCCCGCTGTGCCTTCCGCCTGCATCACTCAGTCCTGCTGCCCTGCATTTGCTGCGTGGACACTGCCTTCCCGCCTGGGGAATGTCAGTTTCATCAGCAGACACCCCCGCCACCTCCTGTGCTCACACACACTGGGATTTTTGCCGGAGATTTTGGTCTGTCTGTGCACAGAGTTTGAGGCTGATTCCTAGCAGAGATGATACATGGGAAGTGGCAACACAGCCATTGGGTTTTGCTATTTGCTGACGTTCTTTTGAGCACCAGAAACAGTAAGATGCTGTCCAAATGTCTGAGCAAGATTCAAAGGCAATTTGCAGTCGTCAGAAGCCAACAATGGCGAAACAGCTGAATGTGGCGCCCTGACATTTCAGTGCCTTAAAGATCTGACGCTGTCCTTACGGGAATACACTATAATGGAGCCCCCCAGCCTGAGGAGGTGATGTCACCCTGACACCCTGTGTTGAAAGAGTCGAGGTATTGACTTGCTTCTGTTGACTGAGGCAAAGTGGCACCATTTGAAGACAATTGTTTTCTGGAGTCATTGGAGTAGAGCTGGGGCTTCCTGGGGAGGGTGAGAGGAAGCTGGGGGACAGTGACAGCCCTGCTGCAAGTCTAGCATCCAAGAATACTGTTTCACTTCATGTCAAGTGCTCGCCAATGTCACGGTGACATAATAATCGCACAGGAAGGCTGAGAATAGCTGTGCGGGAGTCATGGTGACCTGAGGCTTTGCTAGTCACCAGGACTGGCTCAGCAGGAGCTCCGTGAACTGAGGGTATGGGGCCATTGAGGGGCGTCCCGCTGGCACTGCATAGATGGACACCGGCAGAAGGGTAGTGTGGCACCGCGGTTAGAGGCCGGGACCCCGGTTCAACGCCTGCCTCTCCCAGTTACTGCCTGTGACTTAGGGCGTGTGACCCCCCTCCCGGGGACACGTGTTTCTCCCTGGGAGAGAGGATGGCCTCACAGTCCTGCCTGCAGCGCCGTGTGTAAGTGCTAGCCCCCGGCTGGACTCTGGCTGTCAGCTATTGCTATGTAAATATTCCACTGGATTATCTGAGAACCAGGCTGAGTGGTAAGGCATCTTTGATATCAACAAAATCTTTACAAGCCACCTCAGCGTGTGGATTTGTTAGATCAATAACACCTCAAACGTTACACTATCCCAGCAAAAAGAATAAGAGTCCGGCTGGCGTGGCTCAGAGGTTGAGTGTCGACCTATGAACCAGGAGGTCATGGTTCGATTCCCGGTCAGGACACATGCTGGGTTGTGGGCTCCATCCTCAGTGTGGGGCAGATCCTCAGTGTGGGGCGTGCAGGAGGCTCTCTCCCTCTCTCTTCCTCTCTGAAATCAATAAAAGTATATTTTTTAAAAGAAGGGAAATAATGTTTATGAAAGCAGAGCACTGCAGGCACGTGAGTTCCAACTTTCAAAGTCCTTACCCACATGCTAAACTCTAGGACACAGTGTCTATTATCTCTTATTACACATAAAGCAACAGAGCCGTCAAATATTAAGAAACTTGTCTGGGTTCAGAGGCAAGAATTTGAAGCCAGGACACTGGCTCTCCCCCTCGATGCCACAGCCCCTTGCATGAGATGCATTTCCTTAAACCATTTCATACCCACCTACCCGGCCCCAGGCCCCCCCCAGCTCCCTGACATGTAACCAACCGGAGTTCAGAACGCTTTCGGCGTGTGCCCAGGAGGTCAGTGGCCTCCTAGGTCTGACCGGGAGCTGAGCTCCTGATCCAAACGTGCCTGCTCAGGCCGTTGTACACTCACAGAAACACAGGGCTATGGTTTGGGGGGAATTGTGAACTAGCTCCTTTCAAAGGCAACCAGAACGTTATCAGGAGCCCTGGGGGGGGAGGGGGGGTGCGTACTTCTATGGCGAAGCGTCCTGGAAGTTGCATGCAAGCAAGAAGCCAGCACCCATGTGGTACTTCTACAAGCAACTTCTAAGAAGTCAATTTTGAAGAAAAACATGGACTTCCAAAATGTAAAAGTTGCTCAAACAGTATAATGCAACTACAGAATTCCTAAAAAAGAAAAAAAAAGGTTACTCTAACACAGCTCATGTCATTTTGGGATATTTGCCTGCTAGGGTCTTTAGTAATTCAATCAGCAAACAAGAACAGCAGGAGGTGGGACTGGCCTCAGGGCAGGCCTAGCGGTGTAACCAAAGGCCCAGGGTGGGGCTGTTAGAGGGAGTGCAGAGGGGCCTGAGGGGAGGGATGGGGCAGAGGCGGAAGTCGAGCTGAAGGGAGCCCTGGGCTCAGGTCCACGCTGCAGCCTATTTAGGCACCAGAGTCACAGACACAGTGCCCAGCGCCTTCAGGCTTCTCAGGGCCTTTGAGTCCTGAGGGAAAAATATTAGCTCTAAGTAGGGGGAAACTTCAGTGAAAGTGAATGAGATCATTCTAGTCAGCAGCAACTCAACTCAACCCTTCAACAGGCAAATACTCATGTTGACTTCTACCTGCAACGCAGTGTGGCTGTGTCTCCCCTGCTGGGACTACGCACGCCCCTCAGGCCCCTGCCTGCTCAGCACCAGTCCTAGGGTGGCCAGGAGACACATGAGAGTCACACGTCCACCACAGCTGCTGGCCATTGGCCCAGTTGCTCAAGACAAAGCCCTTGGAGTCATCCTTGTCTTTCTCTCCCACCCACAGATATTATTAGGAAATTCTGCAGCACTGCCCTCATTAGACATTCGGAATTTGACACTTCCTACCACCCAGGGTGAGCCACTCTCATCCGTCACCTGCAGGACTGCAGGGTCCCTAATCCACCTCCCTGTGTCTACCATTGCCTCCCCATCCCATTCTCAGCCCGGGAGAGAGATTCCTCTGAAACCCAAGTCAGAGCTCGCCCCTGCCCAGCTCAGTCCCCCAGCGCTGCCGCATGGCACTCAGAACAGGGTCACCATCCTTACAAGGGCCTGCACGCTCTGGCCCTGCTCTCCCACCTCCCTGCACCCACCTGGCCCATCACAGGCGCCGAGGTCCTTCAGCACGGCAGGCGCCCACGCAGTCCCACCTCGGAGTGCTCCTGCTGTGCCCTCTGCTTGAAGCGCTTTTGCCCCACATATCCACTTGGCTAACTCCTCCTTTCCTTTAAGTCTTTGCTCAGTTCTCTCCCTCTCAGTGAGTTCCTGTCCTGGGTGCTCTGTCTCATGCTGCAACCTGCCCCGTCTCACAGCCAAACACCCCTTTCCCAGCACTAACCCCTTCTAACAGACCGTATAGTTTACTGACATCTTTACTGTGGGTCACCCCTGATGAGAACATAAGCTTGGCCAGACCACGTTCTTTGTTTCGCTCAGTGGAGTAGCCCATGCTTCTGGAATATTCCAGGCTAGTGATTAGCACTCAGTGGCTATTTGCTGAATCAACAGTGAATGAACTAATTTGGAAGCAGCGTGTAAGGTTTACTGGAGAAGCGCACAGGTAGAGGGAGCCATCTGGAATTCAGGATTGTGCTGAAAAGACAGATCTGGGCTGAGATACAGGCCCCAATAGAACATGTCACAGCAAAAGTAATGTATATCCAGTTTGAATCTTGCTTTTTCCACTTAAAAAACATATCAATCTTCTTGTCATTTGTTGCGGTTTTCATATCACTTAAAATGATTGCACTAGTCCGAGTGGTTACATAGTAACTGTCTCCCTTTTGTTGGGCATCTTGATTCTAATTTTTCACTATTATTAATGATACTAGAGGCCCAGTGCATGAATTTGTGCATGGGGTGTGTGTGTGGGGTGGGGGGAGGTCTGGCCGGCCCATCCTGATTGGGGCTGGGGGAGTCAACCAGGAGTTGGGTCAGCTGGGGGGAGGGGCCTTGGGCGGTTGGCGGTCCATCTCTGCCCCCTGGTCAAACTCCCGGTTGAACTCCCAGTAGAGGGGGCAATTTGCATATTAGCCTTCTATTATATAGGATTAGATAGGATTGCTATGAATATCTTTACGGATGTAGCATTTGCTGTATTTAGAGTCATTTCATTAGAATAGATTGACAAAGCCTAGCAAAATACCATTGTACGGTTCTCCATACGGGCTGCAGCCAATTTCATCACCTCAGTGTTGTAAGAATGCACACATTTCACCATTATATTGGCAACATTGCCAATTTATATGTGAAAATATTGGCTCGTTACTTCCCATGTGAATTTTGTTGCCTGTATGATTTTTTATGTGCATCCTTTCCTCGCTTATCCACTTGAAGATTATGATTTTTGTTTTATCAATTTGTATTAATTCTTTGTCAATCCTCAGGTTAAAAATGCTATCTTAAGTTGCTGTGTAATCTTATTAGGCATACACTGAACATTCTTTCATATGTTTAAGAGCTACTCATATTTTCTCTCCTGTGACCTTCTTGTGTCTTTTGTCTTTGGCTCCATTTTTAATATTCAGCTACTCATTCAACTTGATGATTACTTTCTTATATGATGGCCCATGGCTGTCGAGGGCCTAGGGCAGGGCAGGGCAGGGTCTGCTCCATGAGCCCATGGGGTCCCAGGCTCCTTCCCTCCAGCCGCTCTGTCACGCCCCAGGCTGCTGTTCTCACCTTACAGCTACTGCTGGTTCGCCACCAGCAAGTCTGAATTCTGGTTTATGGGAAGAGGGAAAAATGAAGAATGTGTAATTTTCTTTGTACAGGAAGTTCCGGGAAGTTGAGAACCTCCTGACCTGCCAGGGGGCTGGGAACGCGGCCGGCATCGCCGAGCGCTCCGCTGGCCGGGGCTTCTCAGTCCAGAGGAAGGCAGCCTGGATCCAGAGGGGAGTCCCAGTCTCTGCGACAACAGCTAGTAGATCCCCCAGACCTGCCAAACACTTACCCAGCACCATGTATTAAACGAGGCACGACTGTTCCCTGCTTAGGGATGGCCCTCTCTTGACATAATATTTATTCCAAGAAAAGTGTTGTTTCCTCGGATAGTATCCTCATTACACTGTTGTAATCATTTTTCAAACTTATCAATCAAAGGGATATATTGTCTGTCAGTCTATCAAGTTGTGCATAAGCACATTGTCACCCAAATGAAAGCACTTAGGTGTTCAAAGAGAGAACCTACCTCTTTCTGCAGATGCAGCAACAGAAGTAGAGCATTTCTTTAACCTCACCAGGTGATAATACAGGCTCAAAAGACATTTTAAGATTCCAAACTTCCTTGCCAAGAAAAATTAACATTAATAAAATAAATGTAGGACCATTTGGGGTAGGTATTAGATTCTCAAATCTTGATAAAAAAAACAACCTAAAAAATACTTGGCCTGGCCAGTGTTGTTCAGTGGTTAGAGAGAGACAGCCATCCCCCCCCCCATCCCCCCCCCCCCCACACACACACCGAAGGGTCACGGGTTCAATTCCTGGTCGAGGGCATGTACCTGGGTGCAGGTTTGATCCCCGCCAGGTCGAGGAGTGTACAGGAGTCAACCAATCCATAAACATTGATGTTTCTCTCTCTCCTCCCTCCCCCGTCCCTCCTCCATTCCAATCTCTTTTAAAAAGCAATGGGAAACACCCTCAGGTGAGGATAACAACAGCAACAACAAAAACTCACCATGCTGGCTCTAAACAAAGACTGCCACGAGCAGGCGAGATGAACTTGCACAAAGTGAGCGAGTAGAGGTCTCCTTTTCCTGTCCACTACACTGACTGAATGCAAGGCTCTAAACAAAGACTGCCACGAGCAGGCGAGATGAATTTGCACAATGTGAGCGAGTAGAGGTCTCCTTTTCCTATCCACTACACTGACTGAATGCAAAGGGTTGATAGGATTTGAAGTTTCTGTAGGGAGGGAGGGAGGGAGGGAGGGAGGGAGGGAGGGAGGAAAAGGAAATGAAGCTGTGTTTCTCCTAGTTTCTAGGCTCATGTCTGTCTCGTGGTTCCCATAGATCACGGAAAGCGGCCTCCTTGCCCGCTCTTGCCCTGGCTGTGCCGGGAGGGAATTCAGAAAACCTTGGTGCCCGAGCTGCCGTGGCCTGCGGGCTGAGATGATCAGGCTCTGAAAGTACCAGTCTGTTTCCCAGGATGAACTAAGTAACATTTTGAAAAATGTAACTTTGTGGGCTTTTTCTACATCCTCTTTCTAGTCTAGACAAACGGCTTAGACAGCCCCCAGCGGCTCCTTTAGAAAGACTGTGAGATGCCATCCAATTCATCCCGCTGCCTTAGGGCAGGAACACAATTAAACCCTCTCGGAGAAATGGCCATCTCTTCCCTTTAAAGCGTTTCTCTTGTCGGAATTGCATCGGCCCATGTGGCCTCCACACGCTGGAGGCCTACGTTCCAGGCAGCTGGGACAAAGGCAGGAAGGCAGCTGCAGGGAACATCTGGGACAAAGGCAGGAAGGCAGCTGCAGGGAACATCGGCGGCATCGAGTGGCCTCAGGAGGACCTGGACTCGGTCCTCCCCTCAGGTGCAGGCAGCACCCCCAGACTGAGAGCCATGGCCCCAGGAGGGTGAGGCGACGCCACTCCCACGGGGAACCCGACGGTCTCACCGCTCAGTGAAGGTAACTCCCGGGCTTGGCACATCTCAGGCTGCGCCTCCCCCTCGCCCTTCCTCCAGCGTCGCCTCTGGAGGACTGTGCCATGATGTCCGGGCAGTTCCTGCAGGAAGGAGGCCACGGTGAGCACAGAGGAGGCCGAAGGAAGGGAGGCACCCAGGAGCCTTCTCTTGCCGGCCACAAAGCTGTGCCCGTTTCTGCTCAAAGAAGCAGGTGGCGGGAGGCCCAGCAGCATGGGTGAGGGCGGGAGAAAATAACTGTTTTCATTGACTTTAGATTTTATTTGATATTCCAGAAAATTTAAACAGCTAACACAGGAGAACTTAAACATAATGAACATATGGAAACATAATACAACAATAATAAATAGTAATATAAAAATAAACTCTGGTTTGTGTACTCACAACTGTAAACCTACTTTTGCCACACCCTATATTTATCAAAACCCTGGAGGGAGGAGGAACAGGTTTCTAAGCACAGAAATAGCAGTAGTAAACAAACAAGCAAACAAAAAGACTTGGCTGTATAAACATTTAGACCTTCATGGCAAACCTAAGAGAATAGGGAAAAATGTAGACTGAGACAAATTTGATAGAAAATTCTCAATATGTTTGTTAAAGAGATTGTCTGACTAAATCAGAACGTGGCAACCTTGATGCCAAAGAACCAGGCAGGTCAGGTGCAGGCTGGGCCATCAAATCAGTGACCAAAACATGGGGAAAGAGTGGCTCTCACCTGCCCCTGCAATTAGGGAAATGAAGACGGCAGAGGCCACACTGTCACTTTTAAAGCTGAATTTAAAGCAGATCTTTCCCACTTCTGGCCAAAGTGTAGTGCAGTCTGTACATGCAATGTTACTGAGTTGCATTTTTAAAAAAATTTGGAAATGTGTATAAAGAGTAACAAGCTATTCATGTTCTTTGTTCAAAATCCCACTTGTAAAATTCTAGTTTAAGGAAATATTCCCAAATATGGAAAAACATATACTGAAGAAAAGTACTAAAGAGTTTATATGAAAGAGTCAGAAAGAAGTCAAGCAGCTGGGTTCTGGCATAGTCCCTTAGTGACTCACTGTAGATTGCAAGAAATAATCATAAAAATTACAATGCAGTCCTGGCCGGTGGCTCCTTTGCTTGAAGTGTTGTCCCAAACATCAAAGGTTTGTGGGTTAGAGCCCCAGTCCGGGCACCTATGGGAGGCAACCAATCGATGTTTCTCTCTCTCTTTCTCTAAAATCAATTTAAAAATACCCTCGGGTGAAGATTTTTTTAAAATGTAAATTATAGCCCTAGCCAGCAAGACTCAGTGGATAGAGCGTCAGCCTGAGGACAGAAGGGTCCCAGGTTCGATTCCGGCCAAGGGCACATGCCTGTGTTGAGGTCTCAATCCCCATTAGGGGGTGTGCAGGAGGCAGCTAATCAATGATTCTCTCTCATCATTGATGTTTCTCTCTCTCCCCTCTCCCTTCCTCTCTGAAATCAATAAAGAAATATATATGTATTTTAAAATATATAAAAATAAAAATAAATACAAATGTAAATTATAATGCAACTCGGAGAAAATACTATTGAGTAAAACAAGCTATGAGAAATTGTATAGGTCATAAAAAGCACAACCAATTATGAAAGTAAAATACTCACTGGAAAAAAAGCCTGGAAGGAAATATAGCCCCGCACCCAGAAACCCAGGTGGGGGCGGGGGGGGGGGGGGTGGGGGGGTGTCTTACTGATTCTGTAACCAAACTTAGCTCTCTTAGGAGGGCATAGTCCCCACGTGACTGAAACTTCCCCTCATGCCTGCAGTGCCCCTCAGGCACGTTTCCCTGAGGTCTGTCTGCACGTATGGCCTCAGGGCATAGTCGACAGGGAAGGACAGCAGCCTCTCTGCAAAGGGCAGTGGTTCTCAACCTTCTGGCCCTTTAAATACAGTTCCTCATGTTGTGGTGACCCCCAACCATAAAATTATTGTCGTTGCTACTTCATAACTGTAATGTTGCTACTGTTATGAATCGTAATGTAAATATCTGATATGCAGGATGGTCTTAGGTGACCCCTGTGAAAGGGTGGTTCGACTGCCAAAGGGGTCGCGACCCACAGGTTGAGAACCGCTGGCATAGGGACTCCTGTCGTGCCTGGCACTCCAGGGTGCGCGTGTCCTCAGTGGAGGCAGAGGCGATGGCGCCCACCCCAAGCTCCACGGCCGTGCTGGGGCCCCGTGTGCTCCCTCCCTGCCATCACGCTGCGCGGGTTGCTGGTCCTGCTGCGCGGCTCTGGGCGCCGGGAGAACCTAGCAGCGAGCTGGGCTCCATTCAGTCGGCCCAGATGGAGGGTCTTGGTGCCTCCTGCAGACCCACCCACCAAAGGGGCTCCTGACCTTCTCATCTCCAAGTCTGCGAGCTCCTGCGGGGTTTCCCCTTGGCGCTGGGCCACGCTCACGCAGGCCTGGAGTGGGATTCTCCCTCGCACTCTCTTCCTCCCCTCCTTCTCTGTGCTGGGGACCAACAAGGACCATACAAACATCCGAATCTATTGGCCTCAGCTTTTGACACTTTGCCCTGTGCTCTGCCCTCTGATCCTGCCCAGAGGCCATGAATGTGGAGAGCCCCATAGCACAGGACGGGGGGAGGGGGGGGCACAAGGAAATGGGGGCACAAGGAAATGGGGGCACGAGTGAGTGCTTCCATGGAAAGACAGACCAGAAATGTTGAGTGGAAGACATCGGGTGGGAAAGAGTGCAACAGATGTAAACGCAGGCTACCCCCTAAAAATTATGCAAGTTGAAGGTGTCAGTTAAAGAACATTAATTCCTTATTTTGTTAACCCTAAACATTTAAAGTTTGGTCCATCACATCTACTTAAAAAGGAGTGTATCTATAGTTATATTCAATTTTTAAAATCCTGTGTTTTCACTACTCGTTAGCACTACTTCACGCTCTGAAGGTAAAAAATGGAGACACTTAGGAACCATTGTCTCTGGAAGGAGGCAGCCCAGGCTCGGGGTCTGCCTTCCGGGTGCCCCGACTGCCTCTATCGTGGGTCCGCCTTTCCCTCTCTCTGGCTTTACCTTAAGCTGCTCCGTGAGCTGTCAGCAGCCTTTATTATAATGGAAACGGAATCTCCTGAGTGTCTGAGCTGGGCTGGGAGAGCTGGTGTCTCGGTGCCCTGGCGAGTGTGGAAGTGGAACAGCGTGCCTTTGCGGAGCTGCTTGGAGAGGGATTCCAGCATCTCCCAGGCTTCCCACCGAGGACCTGACTGAGGACACGCGGCAGCTGTTTGCATTAGAAACAGCTATTTACGTTATTTCAGAATTCATGGACTTGCAGGTCCAGGTGGGTCCAAAGACTTAAAAAGAATGCATAAGGTGGAAGAGAAGGGCCTACCCAATTAGTCTCAGCCTCATTTTAGGTTAAAAGCAATAAAAGTTTATAAATTTTGGCTAAAAACATGTGTGCCTCTTTAGTCAACACACAGAGTCTTGAAATAGCTCTCTGCCCACCTCCTTCACTGCTGCAGCCTGCACCCGGGAGGGGCAGCTGCGGTCTCAGGGAGGCGGGAGGCACTGCTGCTGCGTCCGGGCTTCCTGCCGAGCACGGGCTCCCGGCGCTCCGGCCCATGGGCGGGTAGAGATCGCAGGCCTCAGTGTACTTTTAGCAAAGCGAACACCTGCCCTGGGCGTGAGTCTGCAACCACGGTGTGTGGAGTTACGTGGCTGGTGGATGGAAACCAGGGCCTCACTTGCTCCTTCTTCATGTCACCTCCTTGGGTGTGTCTTAGGGAAGTGACACTGCACATAGCCCCCGAATTGAGACTGTCATCTCCTCTTGTCTCCCCTGCCTTTCAGGATGTGCGTTAACTCATCACGCAGGTCTTTTCCATGTAAATAAACATGTCCCACACATGGAGCCAGAGCTTGATTGAATTCCGCCCTGAGGGTGCTATTTTGATTAGCAGGGACAGCTGACAGGGACGGAACTTCCCAGGGGGCTCTGCTGCAGCTGCTGCTTAGGGGCGAGGCAGGGACCTGGGCTGTGCGGAGACCCTGGCACGTCAGCTGCCGCTCTCAGCGGCCCAGGAGCCAGCAGGGCAGGAGGCCTGGCACACACCAATTAGCAAGCCGGGAACCTGCCGCGCAGCCCGCAGCTCCGCAGCCCGGCCAGCTGCAGGGACCTGCTGTATGACAACCCCAATTTGGGCAAATAATTCTTTTAACCTTAAAAAGTCACTTTACATGCAGTGAGGTGTAGTAATGATGTGACAGACGGGGGCAGGCACGGGTGCGAGGGGAGAGCGTGCGGGGCTCCTGCGGCGTGCCCTGCGGTGTCCACGAGCAGAGCTGCTGGCCGCCCCAGGGCTGGTGGGCACACTGACTCCTCGGTGCCCATGATGACGGGGTGGCTGTGCCCTCCCTCACCATCGCCGTCCCATGTTCTGACTGGGATGGCTGCAAATGCTGGCGAGAGAGGCACAGGGCAGCCGTCGCCACCTGTCCATTTCAGGAAGAGCGACGTCAGCCAGCACACACACCTGCTCTCAGGTGATGGTGGTGTCACAGAAGACTGGAGAAGAACCAAGCAACGCTTAGAGAGATGGAGTTACATTTATTATTATGCGTGGGCCCAGAGAAAAATGTCATATAAGTGCTATTATGTCTTAATTGATAGTTTGTTCTACAATTTGGAAGCAGTTAATCAAATACCTCAGCCAGTTTTAATTATCAATGGTCAGAAAATACCTTTCTAATGTAACCGTGAACAACATAAGACCATATTAGTAACACAGGAATACACAGCTCTTTGTCACATAGTAATTTTAAGTGTCTAAGCAGCTTAATTTGCATTGTTTTGCATGTTGAGTCAAGCTTCATTGCTGACATTTTAACTGCAATGTTAGGCATGGAAACATAGGGGCCTTACATTGCTAAATTTGGTTCTTTGTATCAGCAAGATATGCAAACCAGCACAACTACGTTTGAGAGTTTTAGGTAAAGATGTTTAAATTACACAATAGTAATTTTGTGTCTCCTTTGAAGTATTTACGCTGATGCCTGGCCTCCACATAACCAATGAACTTCGACACGAAAAGTAAATTCTGGAATGCACCACATTTATCATAGTCAATAACCAAAAAGTTCACAATGGGAAGACAAGCCTTTAATAAAGTAGTCAATTTGTATGACATTATTCAACACTTCAAACACAGTTGCCTTAGTTGTGAGGGCAATCTGGCTGCATCTGTCACCCCACTGATGCCAGGGTTGATTCAGTTGGCTAGGCCGGTGTCCCCTTCCTCCCTCACCCCTCCATGTGCTTCCCTCCCGAAGCGTCATGCTCTGAGGAAGAGGACGACCTTCCCCTCTTCCTCCTCCTCCTCCGCCCAGGAGAGGGCCGGTCAAGGGCTCCCCTGCTAGAACCTCCAAACAAGCTCTCAAGGCCCCTTTGTAGGAGAACGTAGGGTAGTCAAGCTTCTAAGACTCCAGACACATCCACACGAGAGGCTGAATGTGGAAGTCTGCATTTCCAAAAATAAAGAAACAAAACAACAAACACAGTTGCCTTTTCCACAACAGCCAGGGGTTTTTATGCAAACACACTACTTGTACACATGTTGGCGATGATTTTTATGTGAATGGGTTTCTACCTCTGCTGTCACTCATCATATAGACATTACTACATTTTATACATAACTTTTTTTGTAATGTGTCATTTATGTACGTCCTAAGCAGTTAAAATTTTCTTCTGATATGTCTGTGGTGAGTTTTTTATAAAATGATTAATATCATTTTTATTTGCCTACACTAACATATACAAAACAATCAAAATGGAGAAATTAACATCCATATACTCGCCTATTTAAAATGTAGAGGTTTTACAAATCTCAGTCTTTAAGACAATTATTTCAGAATCTTGGATATGTACTACTTAGATTCTACTTTACACTCTGCTGTTGGACAATGGAAATCATTGTGTTGTACAAACCTTCTATCAGCCTATATTTTTAGTAACACTAGCAGCACAAGATTTAGTAAGGTCTTCCAAATGTTAAGTACTGTGAAGGGTTTGAGGTTTTACCTGACTTGTGAGCTAAAAACTTAGCTTGCCATAGTTTCATGAATTCTGGCAGAAGACATGCGATTCCCGGGTCAGAGACGAAGGTGTTCACACTCCCAGGCAGCCTGAGCTTCATTCTGCTTTGGTTCCGTTTCCTCCCAGGCTCACGGCGGGCAACACGGAGACGCTGCGCATGCAGTGGGTGTGCATCAGTGCTGAGAACCCCGCACATCATCTTTATTTTACTGGACAGTACACAGACCTGCCACTGGCCTGCTGGGAGACACGGACTCTATTTTCCAAGGCTCTTTGCTATGTAGCATCTTCGAAAGGACAGTCTGGAATAAAGGTTTTTACTGTCCTATTCACAACATGAGCAGAAACATAAGAGACCCACGGAGAATTGTCTCCTAATATCTAATAGTGCACTCTTCCCCTTCCCTGGCAATTTTGTAATTTAATTTGAATGATTCTATGAGTACCATTTCCTTTCCAGTTTTTACTTTTGTCTGGGGTATCGTTAAAGTACTCCAGAGGAATCGCACACTCTCATAACCACTGCTCCAGTCCACATGTGTGTCCGGCAGTAAGGAAGCTGAGGTAGGAGGAGGTTAAGTGGTTTGTCCGGGTCACAGCTATTTAAGTGCCAATTCCAGGTAATGGAATTACAAATCAACACAGCACTCGACGCAGCCAATATATCCTTTTCTGTAATCTAGAAATAGATTGTTCAAAGTGTGTCAGGGCAAAGACCTTGCCAGGGTACCTTAACTCGGGTTCCCCATAAGCAATCTCTGAGACAAGGATTGGGGTGCAAGAAGCTTATTTGGGAAGGGACCCCCAGAAACATCATTAAGGGGTAGGGGAGTGGGACAAGGGAAGGAAAGATCTGTTCTGAAGCAGGTTACTCCAGTGAACACCTGAAGCTCAATCCACAGGAAGCTCCGGGGCCAGTGCAGAACCAGTTACCCCACAAGAGGGGTGAGGGAGCTGGGGTGTCACCCAAGCCCCGTCAGTCACGGGTGGAAGGGACTCTGCGAGGTGTAATGTCGCAGCACCTGTGCCCTGCCCAGCACCTGGTAGAACCTGCACTATGGCTGCGGGTGCCGATGTGGGTGGACGGGCGGGGGCAGGGAAATGACGTGTTCCAAGGGGACAGCCCTGGCACCAGCCGCGTCTGCTCGCGGGGCGTCGCCCACCTTTGGGAATGAATATGTACTTGAGTGAAGCCTCTCTGCCTTTGGGGAACGGTCTTCGAACCCAATGGGGATACTTGTGGAGAGGGCTCCGGAGGCCTCAGTGAAATGGTGATTAGGAGAAGGGATGAGAGAACACAGAGGTACTGGTCGGTGAGGAGGGAAGCCTGCCTGAATAGGACTTAAAATACTGGCAAAGACGAAAGCAAGACAGAGAAGAACAGAGGCCAGCATAGCAAGGACTCCGGAACTGCGGCGGGCAGTTCTGATTAAGGAAACTGGTCAAGGACAGGGGGCTGTGAACCGGGGGCGGTACGGGGGGGGGGGGGGGGGTGGGAGGTTTACAGACGCTCTCCTTGGCCCGTCCATGGACCGTCAGCTGATCTGGAAATGTCTCTTTCTCACAGCTTAGAACAGTGCCTCCCACATTTTGAGTAAGGGGATCCCTTTTTACATAAACATAGTTTCTTTCAAATATCTTCACATTGGTGTAGCAGTTTAACTGTCTTCTGATTAGAAAACCACATGACTAAAAGCACCGAGGACGTCAGTAACACTGCAGAATGGATCTGTACTTTGATCACTGCACATATGTGAGAAATCATAGCTTATGCACGTGTGCGGTGGGCAGGGTGCATGGTTGCTCGGACACAGGCTGGGAGCATGCCCTGCTTCGGGGACCCGCCACCCCGCCACAATGACTCCGGCTGGAGATGAGCCATGGTCTGAAAAGTGAATGACCAGGGGAACCTAACAGGTCTGCCATGACACGGCTTTAGACATGGGCCCAGCAAACACACCACACGAGGCCTCATGAGGTGAACCTCCTGGGAAGTCTGGCTCCTGAATTCCTTCCCATCAGTCACGATTAGTTGTGCCCCAACCTGCCTTCGTGTAGAACAAGCATGTCAAACTCAAAGGCTAACACGGGCCAAATAAACAAGGTGTAAGTTTACGTGGGCCACAAAAAAACAAAAGCTTCCATTTTCATAGAAACGTAGGTTTATTTCAATAGAGACATGCTGAATACAAAGGGCTGAAATAAATGAGTCATCAGTAACATAAAATAATAGAACATTTTAATAAAAATTAATATATTTTTTGAACATTAACTTACCAGACTGAATAACTGCACAAATTAATAAGCATAATGCAAATAAATCTATTTTTCTTGTTCTCTGAAAGCGAAATATTTCCTGTTGTGCACACCAAACAAGTCAGTACAAGACTAATTACGTGGCCATCGGCTGCTAAAATATTCGCTGCGAGTATTAGTGGAGAGAAATGGTGTGCCTGTGTGTGAGGTGCATAAGGGAAATGAATGCAACAGGATTATAGTAATCAGTCATTAGCGAACGTTATAGTTCATTATTAATAACTAGAGGCCGGTGCACGAAATTCATGCACGGGGTATATGTGTGTGTGTATGTGTGTCCCTCAGCCAAGCCTGCACCATCTCCAATCCAGGATTGGGCCTAAACGGGCAGTTGGACATCCCTCTCACAATCCAGGACTGCTGGCTTCCAACCGCTCGCCTGCCTGTCTGATTGCCCCTAACTGCTTCTGCCTGCCAGCCTGATCACCCCCTAACCCAGTGATGGCGAACCTATGACACGCATGTCAGAGGTGACACGCGAACTCATTTTTTTGGTTGATTTTTCTTTGTTAAATGGCATTTAAATATATAAAATAAATATCAAAAATATAAGTCTTTGTTTTACTATGGTTGCAAATATCAAAAAATTTCTATATGTTACATGGCACCAGAGTTAAGTTAGGGTTTTTCAAAATGCTGACACGCCGAGCTCAAAAGGTTTGCCATCACTGCCCTAACCACTCCCCTGCCAGCCTAATTGCCCCTAACTGCTCCCCTGCTGGCCTGATTGCCCCTAACTGCCCTCCACTGCAGGCCTGGTCCCCTCAACTGCCCTCCCCTGCAGGCCTTGTCCCTCCCAACTACCCTCTCCTGCAGGCCTGGTAACCCCCAACTGCCCACCCTGCAGGCCTGATCGCCCCTACTGCCCTCCCCTGCAGGCCTGATTGCCCCTAACTGCCCTCCCCTGCAGGCCTGGGTCCCCCCAACTGTCCTCCCCTGCAGGCCTGGGTCTCCCCAACTGTCCTCCCCTGCAGGCCTGATCACCCACAACTGCCCTCCCCTGACGGCCATCTTGTGTCCACATGGAGGTGGCCATCTTGTGTGTTGGAGTGAGGGTCAATTTGCATATCACTCTTTTATTAGATAGGATTATGTATAATAGGGTATTATAAAAATTAAGTTACGAAATTTTTATTAAAATGTTTCTTACATACTGTTATATTGGCTGGGCTGCAAAACTATTCATTGTGGGCTACATGCGGCCCGTGGGCCGCGAGTTTGACATGCTTGGTGTAGAACAATAGTGAACAGCTTGATAGAAAGGAACTGGGTGCAAAAAAAGCAAAGTCCTTTGTATCCAAAGGTGCATTCTTTTCAGGAAAATGCCCCTCCCCCATACTCCACCAACCCCGTAACTTTTATTTTCAAGTATGCAATCCAAGCCTGCCAGGAGTTGGCCTGGGATGTTCAGTGGTTTCTCTAATGTCAAAAATCCTTGCTTTGCCCTGGCCAGTGTGGCTCAGTGTTTGAGCATTGACCTATGAACCAGGAGGTCCCAGCAGGGCACATGCCAGGTAGCAGACTTGATCCCCAGTAGGGGGCATGCAGGAGGCAGCTGATCAATGATCTCTCTCATCACTGATGTTTCTCTCTCCCTTCCTGTGCAAAGCCAATAAAAAATATAGATATATATATATATGTAAATATATATATATATAAATATATATTTTTTTTTTTTAAATCCTTGCTTTGTTAAACCAGGTGTGCGTGTGTGTGTGTGTGTGTGTGTGTGTGCGCGCGCTTTTTTTTTAAATCCTCACCCAAGGATATGTTTTTATTGCTTTTTAGAGAGAAAGGAAGAAGGGAGAGATAAAAAGAAACATTGATGTGAGAAACATCAATCAGTTACCTCCTGTATGTGCCCAGACTGAGGATAGATGCCCTGACCGGGAATCGAACCCCAGACCTTTTGGTATATGGAGCGATCCTCCAATCCACTGAGCCACTTGAGCAGGGCTGTGTTTGCATTCTTTGTAATAACTGGATTGGTACATGACTATCTTAATTTGGGTTCATAGATAAGGATTTGAGTGCAAGTAATTTACTTGGTATGTGTTATGGATCAAACTGCCCACCCCGAGTTCACAAAGTCCTACCCCCCAGTATGGCTGTATTTGGAGATAGGGCCTTTAAAGGGGATAATTAAGGTTAAATGAAGTCCTAGGGTGGGGCCCTAACTCAACACGACTGGTGTCCTCATAAGAAGAGGAAGAGAGAGCAGAGGTGCGCACATGGGGGCAAGGCCATTGAGGACACAGCCGGAGGGTGGCCATCTGCGAGGGGAGAGGCCTCAAGAGAAGCTGTCCCTGTGGGCACCTTGATCTTGGACTTCTAGTCTCCAAAACGGAGAGGAAATCAGTTCTGTTGTTTGAGCCCCATCTGTGGTGTGTTGCTATGGCAGCCCTAACATGCTCAGGCAGCCGGTGTTCCCAGAAGTACCAGGGAGGAACAGGATGTGAGGTGGGAAGGGAAGGAAAGTGACCAGGGGGCCACCGCCGTGTGGACCTGGGGCTCAAGCCTGCAGAGACCTCCATGCAGGGCCTGCTCAGACTGTCCCAGCCAGAGTTGGGAGCTGGGGCTCTATCCACAGATGCACCTCCCTGTTGGTTGGGTTGTTGGGGGGTGTTAATGCCCTACCTTCTGCTCTCCCCCCACACGACAGCCAGGCCCACTCCATGGCCTGGGAGGAAGAAGGGGACCACCCAGAGCAGCTGCAGGCGGCCCTGAGGGAGGACATGGATGGGGCAATGACTGCATCTGCCACAATAATTTGGATTATACCATAGTATCTACTTTTAGGTTACTTTGGCGCTTATTAAACTAGTAGAGGGTTCCAGTGGTTCTCAACCTTCCTAATGCCACGACCCTTTAATACAGTTCCTCATGTTGTGGTGACCCCCAACCATAAAATTATTTTCGTTGCTACTTCATAACTGTAATTTTGTTACTGTTATGAGTCGTCATGTAAATATCTGATATGCAGGATGTATTCTCATTGTTACAAATCGAACATAATTAAAGCATAGTGATTAATCACAAAAACAATATGTAATTATATATGTGTTTTCCGATGGTCTTAGGCGACCCCTGTGAAAGGGTCGTTCGACCCCCAAAGGGGTCTCGACCCACAGGTTGAGAACCACAGGTTGAGAACCGCTGCTCTAAGGCAAGTCCCACTGGGAACATGCGTGTGCCGCTCACATCAGGTTTAAATGGTGCTCCAGGACAGCGTGGGAGGAAGTGACGAAGGGCAGCCTCGCCTTAGGTGAGGTCTGATGGAGAGTGGAGGGCTTGGAGGGGACCTGACGGCCTCTGGGGGCCAGCATCACCTGGGCTTTCCCTGGTGGAGCTCCAGCTGGTGCCATCAGCTCATGTAAACCATCTCCCACGGCCTCCCACTAAAGTCTCAGAAAACCACCCTCACTGCCAGTTCCATGTGCCCTTCTTCAGGAAATGCGAGGAGTGACAGGAGCGTAGCCTGTACGTTTGATAGCCAACAGGACTGCTGCTTCCCGTGGTTGAGGGGGAGGCAATGCCTCTTCACTTCAGTTGAGGCCCAGGTTGCTTCTGGACCAACTGGGACGAGAAAAAGGTCAGGAAAACGTGGGCGCTTTTGTCTGTGGCACCGAGAGCGGTGGCGTCAGGGAGGCGTTGTGGGGCCGACACCTGGGAGGCATCTTCTTACGTGTCTAGATTTCCATCCTTCCACGTTTCACCCTTCCAGGTCTTCCACTCCAACACTGGCACCATTTCCCAAGTAATCTATCTTTTGAAATCCACGTCAGGACATCCGAGAGAGCTGCTGATGGGTCGTGTGGAGGCAGAGCGGGGAGCCAAGACTCACTGGGCCAGGGGTGAGAGAACACGGCGTGCCCTCCCGCTCTGTCACCCCCAATTCCCGGCAGTCACTGCAGCGGTCAGTGTTCCTCCGCTGACAACACCGATCCCTCTCTCCCTGAACGTCCTACTGCAGCCATCACCCATCACACCCACCTCAACACTGTGGCCTCCAGAGCTGCAGGCTGCCCCATCTGCTTGATACCACTGCCTGACCAGTCTTCCAAAACGCATGATCAACATTAATGTTTTCACTGGTAAATATAACACAATACAAAAAACACATGAAACAAATGAATGTTTAATGCACGATTATAAAGCAAACACTATTGTAACCACAGTCCTCACTGGCACCCTAAAACCTACCACGTGCCCCCTCCCAAACGCCATCTCCTCCCCTGGCCTTCTCTCTTTTCTTTCTTTTTTTAGCATACCAGCATGCGTCCCTAGCACTTCTTGTTTTTAATGTATTTGGGGTCTTTTAACTCACAGGCTGACAGCCCGCCTGCCTGTCTTTCTCAATAATGTGGGTGGAAGGAGGAGACCTTTGCCTGCAGAGCCCCACAGTATGGATTTCGCTGATTGCATTCCTGATATGGTGGGACGCGTCCTCTGCCTGCTCTATTCCTGGAATCTGGTGGTTGGATGTAACATATCTTTTTACTCATGTCATGTCCTTGCTCAGGAAACCATGCGTTTCCCTAAACGCCTTCACCTGGCTCTCGGGTGGAGCGTGGACTCCTGAATGCGGGTGGCTTTGCCTAAGCTGGTGGCTACCAGGCGGTGCTTGTTGGGGAAAGGGACCCAGGAAATTCAGGCAGGAAGGAGTCTTCACTCCCGTGTGTATGGCGTGCTCGTCCCTCCCCGTGTTCTCTTTTCCAGCGGCTCCTGAGGGGAGAATCGCCTCCCTCCCCTCTTGCTTCAGCAGGTGGCATCCCCATCCTGCCCCAAGCGCCATGAACCCGCCCCGGGCTCACTCCTCTCTGAACTCCTACAGGATGTAAAGTCACCTCCAAAGTAACGTTCCAGAATGATGCCCCCTGCCCCCCAGACCCTGTGACAGATTACTTTACCAGCTAAGAGACTTTGCAGAGGTGATTAAGGGTACAGACCCAGAGATGGGGAGTGATCCTGGATGCTCCCTGTGGACCCACTGTAATCACATGAGTTCTTGAGAGAGGATCGCTTTCCTGGCCAGAGGGAGAGAGACTCAAAAGTGCAAGGAGGGTCAGAAAGATGCATGATTGCTGCCTGGAAGATGGAGGAAGGGACCCTGAGCCACGGAATGTGGGCAGCCTGGAGGAGCGGGGAAAGCAAGTGGATTGTCCCCCAGAGTCTCCAAGAGGTAGCACAGCCCTGTCAATGCCTTGCTTTTTAGCCCAATGCGCCTATGTTGGACTTTGGGCTCACAGAACTGTAGGTAATAAGTCTGTGTTGTTCAAGCCCCTGATTTTTAGTAATTTGTTGTGCCAGCTATAGGAAACTAAGACTGCATCCAGCTTGGCTCTGAGGCTCCCCTCAGAAGCTGTGAGATTTCCTCCAGCCTGAGTCCATGTGGGTAAAGGTGTGAGTCATGTCTTCCTCACCTTATGCTCCATGGCCCCGGTCCATGCAGATGCCAGAAGTGCCTAATAAAAACAGAGTGAAGTGGGGGACGACCAGGAACTCTGTTAAGAAATCGACAGGAAAGTGATTTAATGACAAATTAAAACACACGCAATGTATTCATCACAGGCACCTGTGAACCAATACTTGTATGCGAGATCCCAACCACCTGTTAGCTTCGTGACCTCAGGCAAGTTTGTGAAGCTTGTTAAGCCTCTGTTTTCTTCCCTATAAAATGGGGTCATCATGCCTTCCTCATTGGGTTGTGAGGTCAGATAATGAGCTTGCCAAGTGGTAAGAACACAATGAATGAGCAACTATAGCATTAGTAATGATAACTTACAACATTATTAGCTAACTGTACAGGACTTGCATTTTTTAAAAAACATTTCTAATTAGTTTTTTTTAAATCCCATACAATGCAATCTGAAAAACCTTTAGTAACTGCCCACTTTTTCTGAGGTACTCTGGGGAATCCAATCAATCATTCTTCCTCGTAATCAATCTGTCATCTTTAAATTTCATAAGGACATAAGTGACTACAAACCAGGGCATGTGGGCTGAGCGCCCCGGCAGAGGCGCAGAGGCGTGGGGAGTGAGAGGAACTCAAGGAAGCGGGCTTAGGAGCCCTGGGTGGAGGTGCTGTTGGCAAGGGAGGGCGCCCACTCTCCCAGGCAGTGAGCTGCACAGGTTACTTCTCAAACACAGCCACGTCCAGTGTAAAAGTTCCACCCAATTCACAGGCTGCAGCGCTGCTCCCAGCAGCCACCAGGAACAGCAAGTGAAAAAGGCAGCACCTCACAGCACAGCATTTCTGAAACATACTGCCTCGTTAACTTCTTCCTGCCGAGTGAGGAGTGTTCACAGGGAAGCATTCTGCTTTCACCTCTGGCTGACCACTGCTCACACTTCAGGAGGCTTCCCTGTGAAACACTGGAGAACGTGGACTTTAAGCAATTAGAACCCCATTAACTGGAAGCTCCTGACTCAGTACTCTACTTTTTTTGGGGGGGAAAAAAGAAAAAAAAGGAGCAAATGCAGGAAAACACATGCTTTCGTTAACGTAAAAAATACTTGTAGCGCGTGGCTCTGACGTAGTGCGGATTCTACCCAGTCTTCTCCAGGGCACGTGTCCAGAAGGATGACCCAGGCATTATGGGTGCATTTTTTATGGTGGAATATCAGCTGGCAATATACATATATATTTTTAAATGTGAACTTATGCTCTTGCTAACAGGGTTTTCTGGTTAATCTTTAACCAAAATGAAAATTTAATTTAGTAGGACAGCTCCTCCCCAAGGCATCCTGATTAACTGAGGGTTTATTGTATGTAACAGAAATGTGATTTCCAGTTAAAGGCAGACTTCAAAATAAAAGCTTGAGTAAAATCCTCTTCGTTTGTCTAAAGTTATGAAGCTGCCTTAGAATTTTCCCATCTAAAATCAATTCTGCCCTGCTACCAATAATCAAAACCAATGTAAAGTGTGATCATTTTTGTATCTCTTCAAGTTTTGTTTATGATGTATATGATCGCTGCAGTAAGTGATCCTGACCAAGCCCAGGTGAAGACGGGCAGTGTCTGAGCGTACCTGCTTTCCTCTTCACCCTTCATTGCACCCGGCTTTATGGTGTTGGGGTATGTTTAAACTTTACCTCTGTGTTTGTGGTTTAAAACAACCTAACCCTGTCAGCCATGGAGAGATGGATTTCATGGGTTCTAGCCTGTTCTTTTCGAATCTCAAGAGGTAATGAGATGGTCTTTGGGTAAGAACTCATTATGCTGCCATAAGACTCAAGTTTCTGTCCTTATCCACATTATGCTGCTGTAGGTAAAATGCCATACTGACACCTGCAAGTCCACCACTATTTGGTGTGGAATCCTCATCGTGTGCTCACAAAGACCTCTTTTGGGGCCTCTCCATGGATGCTCGCAGCCCTCCGCTCCCCTTGGCAGCTCAGAAAGGTGTGGAGTTTGGGGCCATCATTAGATTTATGAAGTGCCTGCTCTGGGCTGGGTCTGCAGGCAAAGGAGCTGGAGCTGCAGAGAAATGTCAGGCTTGGACCCTGCCCCCAGGGCGTGTCTGTCATGCACAGGTGGATGGCTCGGTTAAGGAGCAATAGGCTCCTTACTCTGATGAAATATGTAGAGCACCAATAGCTACCTTGCGCGGTGTCACCTGCGGGCAGGAGCTGTGCTTGCTCTGTTCTGTACCCCCTGGAGAGCATTCTCCCTGTAGTAAGTTGGCAATAAATATTCCTTAAATTTAACTGCACGTACAAAACCAGACCCTTCCAAAACCATGAACCCCACTTCTATATTTCTGATATTGGCACCATTGTCTTTGCAGCTACCCACATCCAAACCATGAGGTTATATTTGATGCCCGTTCTCCTTTGCCCTCCACATCCAATCAGCTGTCAATTCCTTGTGAGCCTTTTATCTTAATTTCTCCTAAACCATTTCCACTCTAGTTTGGGTTACTACCTAAGTAATATAAGCTTCCAAGGGCTCTTTCTCCCTCCTGCTTTCTTTGGTGCGTGCACACAGTGAGCTCTCCTGCTGCCAAGCCCGGAAGTATCTCCTCAGGATCCTCTCCCAGCATCCTCTGCTCCATTTAGGCAAGTGGAGCATTCCCTATGTCCATGGAGTCCTCTCACATCCCCCTCTCTGTCCTCAGGGTTCTAAGATCTCTCCACTGGGAATTTCCTCCTGTCTGTCTCCACATTTTAAAACCCCGTAGTCTGTAGTATTCAGGAGTTTGGGTGGCAAGAAGAGAAAAGTGTGTCTGGCTGCCTTAAGCAGAAAGAACAGGAATGTACTGGCAGGATATCAAGCAGCCTGCTGGGGTCTGGAAAAGCTGGGAAGGGCGGGGGAACCAAGCCTGGAAAGGGTCTCCGAAGGGAAGTTCTGGACCCTTCCAGCCAGAGCAAGCTGAGTCTCGCCCTCCCTCCTCTTCTCCACTCTCTCCATTTTCCATGTCCTGAGAGGGAAGGTTCTCTTGGCCAACCCCAGGCCGTTCCCTCTCAAGGGGCTTCTGAGAAAGGAGGGGTGGAGGACCTCTGCCTGCTGCCACGGTTAGGCAGGGGTCCCCCTAAACCAGGAGGCCACCTAATGGTAACTT
The DNA here is from genome assembly GCF_000147115.1 of Myotis lucifugus. Classification (NCBI taxonomy): domain Eukaryota; kingdom Metazoa; phylum Chordata; class Mammalia; order Chiroptera; family Vespertilionidae; genus Myotis; species Myotis lucifugus. The sequence continues at coordinate 223,815 of NW_005871501.1, forward strand.
GCCACTGTTGCCTCTCAAGGTCCATTTCTAATGCCACCACCTAAACCTAAGCCACTTCTGATTCTCAGAACATGTTTTGTTCGGTACCTTTCATAGTTAGCTTTATGTTATAGTTATTTGTGGACTGCTCTGTTCCTTCCTCCAAGATTAAAAACTAATTTATCTTTATTTCTCCTGAATTGATTCTTAAGCCTTCCAAATAGAAATACACTCAGTATGTTTAATTGAATGGAGGGTTAAGGTGGAAGGTCATGTGACAGCTAATGCGTTTACCATGTGCCAAACCATGATCCCATTTAGTTTTCACAACTCTGCACTTTGCTGTCCGAGGCCCAGGAGGCAGCGTGCCTGCAGCCACAGGCTTGCCGGCAGCTGTGGGCCTCCTCAGGGAGACTCACAGCGCCCTCGACCTCACCTGGTGTTTTCCATGAGTCCAAGGAGAGGAGAGAGGGGGCTCGAATGGAACTGTGAAGGAAGAGGAGGGGACAGGAGGCAGAAACGAGTGTGACTACTAGTAAGTGGGGCACAGGGGGAGAGCAGAGTGACTGGAGCTTGGAGCTTACGTGGGGGCAGGGGAGACAGAGAGACAGCGCAGGGTGCAGGGCTGAGTTCCAGAGGCCTTTGGAAGATAATCTTAGGATTTAATGCTGATGTGATTTTGGGGGAACGGTTTATGCTTTTTGTCCTTTCAATACTTTATTATTGAAGACATTTTACTGGTAAAACCAACATGGACATACTAATGGAATAGAATGAACATACATTTTTATTTTTTTAAATACATTTATTGATTTCAGAGAGGAAGGGAGAGGTAGAGAGAGATAGAAACATCAATGATGAGAGAGAATCATTGATTAGCTGCCTCCTGCATGCCCCCTACTGGGGATCGGGCCCACAACCTGGATATGTGCCCTTGACCGAAACTGAACCTGGGACCTTTCAATCTGCAGGCCGACACTCTATCCACTGAGCCAAACCGGCTAAGGCAAGAAACATACATTTTTAGATCAAACATCATCTTTGCCTGGACCCTGTGAACGGGACCTTATTTGGAAAAGGGGTCTTTGTGGATGTTACAAGGCCCCCTGGGGAGAGATCGTTCTGGGCTTGGGGGCGCCCTAAATTCAGCGTGTCCTTATCAGAGAGAAAGGGAGCGCACACACAGGGGACCGGGCCCCGTGAAGACAGAGGCAGAGATGGGGGTGATGCTGATACACGCCAAGGAGCCCCTGGAGCCACCAGGAGCTGGAGGAGGCTGGAAGGGTGGTCCCCTAGAGCCGTGGTCGGCAAACCGTGGCTCGCGAGCCACATGAGGCTCTTTGGCCCCTTGAGCGTGGCTCTTCCACAAAATACCACGTGTGGGCGCGCACGTACAGTGTGATTGAAACTTTGTGGCCCATGTGTAGATGTTGGTATTTTGTGGAAGAGCCACACTGAAGGGGCCAAAGAGCTGCATGTGGCTCGTGAGCCATAGTTTGCCAAACTGCAGTTTGCCAATCACTGCCTAGAGCAGGGGTGGGCAACCCCTGGCACGCGTGCCAAACATGGCACACCAGTAACTTTTGCTGGCACGCGAAACCCTCTCTTATAATCTTCTATTTACAATTTTTTTCTTAATATCAACTTTTTTATTTTTTCAGATAAATTCAGTGTAGGTGCATCTTAGATAAATAAATAATTTTACATAACAAGTTATCTTAAAGACCACAGACATGGATTGACGAGAGAGGGGAAGAGCAATTTCTATGCCTCTGCCTTAACTCTCCCTGCCTTCCTAGATCCGACCAGTGTTTTGCTTTCATACACATACGCTTGTGAATCTTTGTTCTCAGTGATGAATTTTGTTAAGTCTCATAATAGGAGTAGCCTGAGGGATGAAAGTATGAGCTCATGCATATCTCTGAAGGTCATGAAATATAAACCTGATGTAAAATCTCTGTCATCAGTGATGCAGCAGCAAAAGTCCCACTGATAATATCAAACGGAGTCATAAAGTTTTCTGTCGGACTATCAGTGTACATGTATACATTAAAAATAAATGTATTTTTCATCATCATATACTGTGTTTTTGTCGCTCAAATGAATTTCATTATTTCTTCAAGGTTCTTCACATACGTACACCTTAAGAGATATCAAGTAGGCGTAACATGTTCTCAAAAAATTAGGGTTGGCATGCAGAAGAATTCTGAGTCAGAGATTTTGCTGGTTTTGGCACGCACTCACAAAAAGGTTGCCCACCCCTGGCCTAGAGCCTTTGGAGAGAGCATGGGCCTGCAGGCACTGAGCTCAGACCTTGCAGCCGCTGGCCTCCAGAACTCATGTCTGTTTTAAGTCCCGCGGGTGGAGGTGACTTGTTAAGGTGGCCCTAGGAAATGAATATAGGCCTCTTAGGGCCCAGTTCCTCAAGCCTTCTGCTGTCAGACACTCTGCAGGAACTGTGTGGGCGACCGGGAGGCACAGAAGTCCTTAAACGGGAGGTACAAGATAGAAGCAATTTTTAGAAAGTTCAGGATAATGCTGATATCCAGTATTAATTTGAGGGATGGAAGGAAGTGAGTAAGCTGACCAGGTGGAAGGCAGTGGGTACCAGAGTTTGGAGTCGAGTATGTGAGGTTCTGATTCCAGCACCTTCACTTACTGTTTCAGTTTTTTTTTTTCATGTGCAAAATGAGGGCAATACTATTGTGTGTGAGTTACAGATAATATATGTAAAACACTCAAGAGAGGTACATTATAAGCAATTACGTGAAAATTAGGATGTGGCATTGGAGATGGAAAAGAGGCGCAAAGAGATGTTTACTGACCACTGAGTCAGAATCATAGAGATTTAGGTTGGGAGGGACCAGGGTCATCTAGAGCCCTGTCCTCACCGCACTGGGGGGAGCTTGGAGCGCGGGAGGAAGAAGGCGATTGTAACGAGGTTTCTCCCAGGAGCCGAGCTGCCTGGTGGACTCTTGCCCAAGCCTGAGACTCTGGGAGGAGGAACTAGTTTGGGAAGGAGATTAAGTTGCATTCTGAATGCGGTGAGTTTGAAGAGAAGTTGAGCCAGGCAGAGGGACAGCAGGTAAGCTGGGAGCTCTCCAAGGCTACTGACCAGGGAGGTATAACTGAACACCCAGACTAGAAGCAGACAGAATGTGATGAACTCTCTTAAAAAAAAAAAAAAGATCAGAATGAAGACAAAGGACAGTCTGCTTTGGGATGTTGCTGCTCGAGGTTGGGAGGACAACACGCCTTACAAAAGACAGAGACAGGCGGGTCAGAAAGGTCGGTAAGTGGGAGAATGACCAAGTTTCAGGAAATACAGAAACGCCGCGTGCTTCAGGAAACGTCGTAGGACAAAGATTGAGAAAGAGACATTGGGTTTTAGATAGAAAATGTCTTTGGCGACTTTACAAAGAATCAGAGAAGGAAAAGGAGTTCAAGAACAACGAGTCAATGAAAGTTTACAAAGCAGACAAGTTAGAAACTGGGGCCAGGTTGTTACACCTATTTTGAATGAACTAATTTAAAATTTGGGCCAAACCAGTGACTATACTCTGCTTTCCTTCTCAGTAGGAAAGGTTTTCACAAAAGGATGGAGCTTCTTTCCCGAGGTCAGGCAGAGAAGGAGGTGGCACCCTCCCTGACCTTAGACCCATCCCCGCTAGGCACACTGCGCCTCCTTCCAGCTAGTGACCCCAGTGCTCCCTCCTGCCAGGGAGGTGCCCGGGACTTACCTAGGACCAGGTCAACACTGTCTCCCTCTGAAAGCTGTCAGGTAGGTAAGAAGCACCTGTGCAGGCTCCACAGCCGAAGAAGCAGATGGTGCAGCACCGGGCTGCGACTTCGCAGTCCTACTGGCTCTAGCTACCCTCCTGTGGTACTTCCTTTTGGGAACCAGGCAGTGATGCCAGCGATGCTGTGATGTCACCCGGGAGGTTATTATTGCCTTAATAATAACGAGGAGCCAGGAACCCAAGAAAGAACCTCATTCACATGCACCCAGGCTCCTCCTCCAGGAAACCAGAGCCATCTGAATGGCAGGATGTCCTTCTGGGAAGCCATGTGGGAAGGCGACTGGAGAAGGGACATCTGGAGGCACAGGGCTGTGAGAGGGGCTGTGCCTTTCCCCTTCCTCTCGGGGTGAATATGCCAAGTTTGTTTACAGCTCGGGGGACCCGGCCAGCCCCGCTACTAGGGACGGCAGTGGCGACACCTCCTCGCAGGACCCTGACCCTGGTGCTGCTGGAGCCAGACGGGACCTCGGGAGGCCGGAGGCTGGGTCTCTCCCCCTCCGCACAAGTGCTTCCGACGAGGCCCTAACGAAGTGTCTGGTTGGGAAAGTAAACAGAGAGAAGACAAATAAACAAGATGCCCACAGGCAATTACAGGGAGGAAGTCATCTTCGGGTGGAAGTCGCTCCGCTGATGGACAGCAGGCCTGCTTTGCTCAGCGCCGCGGGAACACTTCCGGGAGGGGGGCACCCAACAACTTGGAGTTTGGCGAGGAGAGACCCCGACTGACGGACGGGAGGGGGGGCGGGGGCGGGGGCAGGAAGACCACCGCCGGCTGCCGGGGCTGTGCTTTCTTTCCTCTCCCGCCCGGAACTCCCAACGGTCATGCAGAACCGCGCAAGTAGCTCTTGGAACGGTCACTCTCTTGCATATGGATCTACCCCTGTCAGACCTGATTCATTTCACATAGCCATGACATCGCAAGCCTTAAAGAGGCGCCTCAGGCCGCTACCTGTTACTCGCGTGCATTGAGGGCCACCCTCTCGACTCCATGCAACCCTTCCCCACTCAATGCGCTGCATCCTCCGCCATCCCACTACC
>NW_005871501.1:229475-264840 GCF_000147115.1 Myotis lucifugus
TTATGCGATCCCCCTTCAGAGGAGGACCCCCCCCCGATAAAACACACTCAGTTATCGAGTGAAGTGTGGGGGGGGCGTCTTCCCCCACAGCGAAAAGGGGTCTGCGCTGCGCGCTGCCCCGATGCGCAGGCTCAGCCCAGAACAAGTTCTCATTGAGCCTGCCTCGCGCTTATCCTGGCAGTCTCACCTCGAGTGGATCTGGGCGAAACTGGTGACTTTAAGACATTCACTGCAACTCCCGGTGAGAGCAGCTCGCGTGACATTGGGGGGAGGGGGTTTAATTGCAAAACGCTTGGATTTGTAGGCCAAAAGCGATCGCATTGGAACGTCTGCGAGGGATGCCGGGGGTCACCGGCGGGTGAACATCAGGCGTCTGACTTTCTTTGTAACACCTGCAGGGACAAAGCGGGAGCCTGTGCGGAGCCGGCGCCTGTCTCTTTAAGACACTTCAGCGGGCAGCTCCCCCTGATTTGGCTTGTTTATTTTGCTAACAGGTTGGGGTGAGCGGGAGTGCGGGCGGAGGAGCCTAACCCCTGGTGCAGGCGTTGACCCAAAAGGAAACGACCGAGGGCGGCCCGTGGGCGTGGCTGGTCCGGGGCGCCCAGGTCGCCCAGGTAGGGGAGGCCCTTCCTGGTCCAGGGCCACCCTGGCTCCTCCCCTGCTTCTCAGAAGGGATGTTGGTACGAAGGGGAGTAACTTGGGGTGTCCTCATAGCAGGGCATTTGGTGTCCTTATCAAACCTTAAACTGACTGAAAACAAAATTCGCCCCGGTTGCTGTGACTTATCACAACAGATCTAAACGTGACTCCTGAACACGCCCTGTGTTCCTGGTGAGCTGGTAAGTTAGTAACAATGCGCGCACCTGTGGCCGTGTGGGAAGAGAACGGCGGGCAGCGGGCATGTGGGGGAGAGGGACTTGCTGCGGAGACTGGGCGGGAGGTGCAGTTTTTAGGTTTTTGGAACGGATTTCCCAGGAACAGGTGCTGGTGAAGGAGTGGCTACCAGGGGAAGTCCCGCCTCACAGTTCCTCTCCTGGAGGTTGCTTAGGTGTAGTTGTGATGGAAGAAAGTGGGGGGATGCGAGTGGTCTTCTGGCTGCAGCTTGAGGCCGAAGTGGAGAACTTTAAGCTGTGAGCTTCTGGAGGCGCCGCCGGGCCCCAGCTCTCAGCTGCCACGTCCACACCCCCAGGACTGAGCGTGGAGCAGAGGAGAATTGGTGGCCGTCGCCACCCTGAGAGCTGACTGCTGCATCACACCTGCTGCTCCCGGTGGAGGAACTGGGCGGGGCTGGGGGGAGGTGCAGTCCGGGTAGCTGTGCTCAGTGCTCAGGCTTTGAGTTCTGCTTTATTACATGCTACACCCTTCCATTCTCTCCATCCTGCTCCCTGGGCCCCGCCACATTCCCAGCCTCTGTCAGGTGCCTTGGGGGATTACCAAGGTTTTCCAGAAAACACACCGTATTTGAGAAATGTGCTAACATCCACATTAAATACACCAGAAGCCTGCATGTGCGCAAACTGGATAACCTTTTAAAATACCGTAAAGACTCCCTGACGGCCGGAATGGCCTGCACCCCTGGCGAGGTGAGCTGTCCTGCTCTGAGCTGCCCAGACTGCCGTGCCGTGTGCGCTGGGGGACGGGGCTGTGGACACCTTCTCTGCCTTAAGAAGTGAGGCTGACTGGTTGAAAAGCTGGGGATTGCCTGCTGGGCCTGGGAGGGCAGTGGACAATGTTTGGGGAAACTGGTAAGCTAACTTTTTTTCACAAATGAACTGGAAACTCCCCAGAACTTACCCGAGAGGCTTAGGAAATTAGTTTTCCCATGGGGAGGGATTGCAAATGGGGCTTCCAAATTGTTTCTCTTTCCTTACATGAGTGACTTCAAGGGGTTTTCAAAGGGCCGAAGCTAAAAACGGTGTCATGCAGCATGTCGTTGAGTGCTCAAGTTAAGGCAACTTAAAAGGAGGTCAAGACAGGCTTTGAACGGGTTATCAAAAGTATGCAGCTGAAGTAAAAATAGTTTCTTATTTCTTTAGGCCACTTTAGTAACACAGTTTAAAGAATTGGATTGGCTCGGCCCTTATGGCTCAGTGGTTGATCGTTGACCCATGCACGAAGAGGTCTCGGGTTCAATTCCCAGGCAGGGCACATGCCCTGGTTGCGGGTTTAACCCCCAGAAGTGAGTGTGTAGGAGGCAGCTGATAATTGTTTCTCATGGCTGTTTCTATCTCTCCCTTCCTCTCTTTCTAAAAATCAATAAAAATGTTTTTAAAAAAGTAGGTTTTTTTCTTTTCCTGCATTTCACTTTGAGCAGATCCTGAAGTATGTATATTTATGAAAGTATAATCAACATTAGCAAGTTATACCCTCCCCCAACACACAAACGCTCCTCCGGCACAGTCTGCCCTAAGGCTTCTTTGGGGTTGAGCCTTACACACATGGATTTCCAACGAATGCAGGTTGAAAGGATGAAGAGTAAATTCTGAGCCTGTTGAGTTCGTAGGGCTCACCCCACCGAGAAGGAGTGACACGCAGTTTCCAAAACCCTTGACTCTACTCAGAACCTCTCTGACGTGGTGCAAGTTTCTGTCCCCCAGATAGCCAGGCGGTGGGAGAACTTGGTCTGGTGGCCTCTCTATTTGGTAAATCCTCTGTCCAATGAGTCACTTATATAGTCCTTAAGCTAAATCTGCAACAACAACAACAACAACAACAGGCAAATGAACAAAAGGAAAACAGAAAGCAAACCCAACTGTATAACCAGCTGGCGGGTTTGCTAAATACTTTTCAGTAGGTGGTCTGTCTGTCCGTGCCAGCGTGGACTGAGACTCGGCCAAGCGTTGCTACCCGGGCCTGGCACCTTCCTTCATTCTACCATTTGTGTTTTTAATGTTTTTAAGAAAAGAAGCTTCAAGTGCACTCAGAATTTAAGTGTTGCAATTTACTTTAGAGATTGTTTTGGAAAATGGGATGGTTTTGTTGGTCAGTGGTTAGTGAAAATCTAAAATGCCATAGATAAAAATTAAAGGCACTAATGCTTGTATGGTAATTTGTAGTTTGCAAATTGCTTTTTTTCACATACGCCACCATATTTAATATTTGAAGTAACGTGGTATCATGGGCTCCAGCTCCAACCTGCCAGCTGGTTACACAGGGACACGAACTCAGGGGCAGGGCCAAGGATGGCGGATCTTGAACCCGGGTGTAAGTCCTTTCCTTTGTGCCCGGCGAAGCAGGCAGCAGATAAGGGGCACCACAGCGGTGTGACAGTGGTTCTGAGGCTGCGGACCTGCTGGCGGGCACTGATGGAGCCCAGCGGTGTGGACCTCCCACAGTTGCCAGTTGGAGATGTGAGCAGATGTTGCTGGCAGCTGGTTCTGCATGTGAGTTGACGGTGAAGATGAGCTGTTTCAGGGGAGCCGACAGGAGCAGTGTCAGAACTTTTGTCCCTGCTTCCTCCTGGTCAGTGAGCGTGTTGGTGGGCTGGGCGCCCTCACGGAACACCACACATGGCAGGAAATGGTCACAGTTCTGGAGGCTGCAGAGTCCAAGATCAGGGTGCTGGCGGGTTCGGTTCTTGGTGAGTCTGTTCCTGGCTTGTACACGGCGTCTTCTTGCTGTGTCCTCACAGGCACTTTCTTCCGCAGTGTAGTGCCTCTTCCTCTTATAGGGACACCAGTCCTCTAGGACTGTACTCCTTTAAAGGCCTGTCTCCAAATACAGTTACACTGGGGGTTAGGGCCTCAACATATGAATATTGGGGGACAGTCAGTTCATAACAATGTATAACTTTGTGCTCAAAAACAAGGCTGCTTATTTTAGGAAGTCCTATTGCTTCCTTTACCCAGGTCTGACTCTGCGTATTTCAGGGCACCTGCTGGGGGTGGTGACGGAGCAGTGGGGGTGAGGATGGAATGGCAGCTCCCTGCTAGTCAGAGAACCTCAACGTAGGGAGGGTGCCCTGGCACTGGCTTCCGCACGCTGGTCAGGTTTTAAGTGGCATGATGGAGGGAGAACAACGTTGGCTTAATTCCTCCATGTGTGTAGGTTCATCCACAGGCACTTCTTTTGGATTAGGGCAGTGGTCAGCAAACTGGCTCGGCAAACTGCGGCTCGCTAGCCACATGCGGCTCTATGGCCCCTTGAGTGTGGCTCTTCCACAAAATACCGACTTCTGCGCATGGGCCATGAAGTTTCAATCGCACTGTACATGCACGCCCACGTGTGGTATTTTGTGGTATTTTGTATTTTGTGGAAGAGCCACACTCAAGGGGCCAAAGAGCCGCATGTGGCTCGTGAGCCGCAGTTTGCCGACCACGGGATTAGGGTCATGATAAAACATCAAATCTCTAGAAAGTGTGGGGTTTTGTATGGAAGTGAAGTGTGTCCTGGTCCTGAATGAAGAGAGCAGAGTGAGGGAGGGCTGGTGCGGCCTGGGGCAGAGCGGCCGCTCTGGCCCGCTGGGCTTGGCCTGCAGTCTGCCCAGGGAGCAGGTGGTTCTGCGGTGGGCGTGCGGGACGTGCGGGGGAAGGAGCACCCTGAGCGGTGCTTGAATGTCACAGAGGATGGCATAGGCCTGGAATGCGGTGTGACGGCCGCTCTCGGCCCCACTCTGCATGTTCACTCATGACTCAGGCGTCAGTCACACGAATTATCCAACTTGTTACTGATCATGTCCACCTAAAAGTCTGATGTCACATCTTCTGACTTGCCTGTCTTCTCAGTTAATGTCCCATCGTCGGCTCAACTCAGTCAGCCTTGAATTCTCCCTCACCTCCCACATCTACATCGCGTTGATTTTACCTCCGGAAGATCTCTTATGTGATGTGTCGGCCCTGCTCTTGCCGATCCATTCTGCTCACCGCACCCCAATACTCCAGTCTGGCCGTCCACAGTGGTGGCTCTCCGTGCCCGCAGATCAGTGTCCCGAGCCCTCAGCCTCTGAATATACACTGAGCCGCCCCAGTCAGCGCGGCCGCGCACCAAACAGCAGTTTGCTAACTGATAACAAAATGCCAAAGTTTATAGTCAGTTTATTTGGGAAGATTCCTGTACATTGGGGCTGATTCAGCAGTTTTTACCTGACACATCCGCAGCTCTGCCCCTCGGTGCTGTGACCTCCTGCCCCCCCCCCCGGCCCATTCCCCACCTCTACCCCGCCTGGGAGGGGCGCGGAGTGGCAGAGCGGTGCTGTGTGCGCTGGTTCAGTGGAGGGTCCCTGCCAGGGCCTTCGCACTGCTTGTCTTCACGAGCAGTGTGAGCCACAGATGTGACTCAGGTGCAATTCTAAATGTTCTAGGACCCACATTAAAAATGTAAAAAGAAGCAAAATTGATCTTCACAATATATTTTATTTTACCCAGTAGCTCTAAAATATTTTTATTCCTACATGTAATCATGTAGAATATTATTAGTGGGATAATTCACGATGTTCACTTGTGTGGGGTTTTGAAACGGTGTGTGTTCTGCATTTACTGCACACCACCTTCCCTCTGCTCACACTGGGGCAGGGAGCCAGGTGAGCTAGTGCTGCTACCCTGGCAATTGCAGGTCTGTACATTTTACGTGATTTAAGCTTCATTTATTCTGTATTTTCCAAAGTTGAGATAGTTCAACAGGCGTAGTGGCAACAACTGAGTGGGCCAGGTGTAATGATGTGGTTGTGAAGAATGATGTAATATCTCACGCACTCGGCAATCTTAGAGTACTAAATCAGATTTGGGTATATATGATGAAAATACTTTGTACGTTTTAGAAATATTTTAAAATGTGTTCTGAATTCTAGAGGTCAAATTACCAATGTAAAATAACTCTTTTGGGTGTTGGTATTCAATATATTTCTGAAATATGTTAAGTACTTAGTTTATAAGTACAGAAGCTACAATCGTATTTTCTTTAGTGATCATTAACTTTTCCCTGAACACACTCATAGCACACATTGTAAATACTGCTCTAAGCATTGTACACAGAGTAGTAACTCATTGAATCCTCTCAAATATTTAGTGTGGTTGCTTTCTGTGTTTATCTCTACTGATCAGGATCTGGAAGAGACATAGCAGGTTCCTTGCCTAAGTCACATAGCCAGAAGGTGACGTAGCCGATCTGTAACTCAGACCATCTGACTGCTGTGTCCCCTTTCACCACTAGCTAGCCCCCGTCTCACTGGGCTGTGTGTGAAAACACCTAAACAGAGCCATGAACTCTCACTGTGGTGCAGGACTTGAGAGATGTGGATGGGAAGTCCATCAGGAGCGGAACCCCTGCCGGCAGCCCCGTGTGGAGGAAGCCTGACCGCTGGAGGACATGAGGGATGGGAAGCTGCCGGGCCCTGGCGGGCTGCGTGGAGGTCACAGAGGAGCATCGTGGGCACCATCAGCCGCGGGCTGCTCTCTCCCAGCCCCTCCCTCCTGCCTACCCTCAGCAGTGGTCCTCACAGGGGCGAGCTTGCCAGCCCTGCCGTGGGTATCGGCACCCCTGGGGGCCTCTGTACCCCCAGGGTGCGATGCAGAGGTCTGGAGTGGGGCCTGGGACTTTGTTTCTGTGACAGTTGTCAGGTGATCTGTGAGGGGTGGGCACCGCCCATGGAGAGCTGCTGCTGAGCGATTTGCATGATGGCGGGGAGCAAAGAGGCTTTCTGGTTTGTAGTAACAGCATTTAATTTGGGAATGGCCTGTGCAGGCGCCGTCACTTGATCTGTGTGCTGTGCCCCTTCATAAAGGCCCTGTGATGGCCCCCCACCATCACCGGGGCCCGAGGGAGCAGGAGCGTGTGTGGGAGACCCCCCTGGGAGGCCGTTTGTGGCTGCAGCTAGTTTTTCCTTTATGATTGACTGTTAGTAAAGTGAAGGTGGTGCGTGTGGAAAACCTGGGGGCCAGCACACTGGCCCCTTTCCTGTCCTCCTCCCACGTCTGGAATGGCCTGGCAAACATGGCTCTCCGGTCACGACAGAGGCCGGCAGGTCTCGCCTGGACTTGGGGAGATTGCTGTTCAAGGTTCCCAGGGGCCCTGCGACCCGTGGCTGCCGATCCAGGCGGGTTTTGCCTGGCCCTTCCCCTCTGCGCTTGGGAGATAGATCCCTGTGGCCATCGCAGCCTTAGGCACCTTCCCCCAGAGCAAGTGGACGAGGGCACAAGGAGAGCTGCCTCTGTTGGGGGCGTCTGCTGGCGGCCCGGGTCTCAGGGACCGTGGTTTTCTGACCGGCTGCCACGTGGGCGGCTTCTCTCAGTGGACAGGCTTAGAGTTGCAGCTGCTTGTCGTGTGGCCACGTGCGGATGCTCCAGGAGGGGCAGCAGCAAAGATTTATTTACATCAACAAGCGTCATAATTCCCCCAGCAAAGGTGGGGCAGCCTGCTAGTGAGAAGCGTGAGAAGACGGCGAGGTCCTAGTGAAATGCCTACAAAGGCGCCAGTGGCCGCCAATGTCCACATTGATTTTTCTTCAAGGATGTGCTGCCGTTTAATATCTGATGAATGTCGGCTGAGTATTTAAGGATGTCTGCAAGTCAACAAACATTTGAGTGATGTCACCTATGGGGCTGGCTGTGGAAGAGGAGGTCCGTCCTCTCGCAGCGTGTTCATCTGCAGGCGGTCACCGTGGAAGCTGTATCCCGTCTCCCCAGGCTGTGCTCCCGAGGCGTCGGGCTGGGATAAACAGTCTCTCTCTTTGCTCTGTGTGGTGGGTGCGGTTGGGGACACGAGTATTTGTAAGAGCAAGAAGTACCCGGGCTCAGGCAGTTACCTTTAGACACAGCTTCAGGAAATGTGATACAGGTGAATAGTGAATTTTCATCAACCTTTTTTTTAGGAAACGTATTTAGGAGCAGAATCTGGCGAGACAGATATAAAAACAGTTGTCTTTGGGGTCTCCCCTCTGGGTTTCACATTTGCATGTGGCTCACTCACTGTGCTCCCCCACCCCCGTTCTCCGTCTGTCTTCATTACCTGCAGGCACATGGCTTTCCCTGCACGCATTTCAGCCCTTGCCTTCTCTGGACCTCCCTAGCTTGTATTTAGTTCTCCTTTCTTGATTGAACCATCTGTCTTACTAAGTCCCATCTCGTAGTGTCCTTAGTAGGTCTGTTTTACATGGTCCAGTAGCTATGACCCAGCGGTGACTATAAAGTAACTGTGCCATTGTTCTCGACGGGAAGGGGAGGGATAGGACGCTCTGCTGTGGGGCTTGTCATTGTGGCGCGCGCCTGGATGGGCCATCATAGCAGGTGCAGGCCCACGTGTTTAATACGTTGCTGCTGAAGCCTGATCATGCCATGGGCCTACAGCACGCTCTGGTCGCGAAGGCTGGGTCCACCTTCCAAAAGGGAAAAGCAGGTTCTCTTTTCCTCAGTGTCTCAGGCGGTGAGGGTGACGTCGCGGGGAGAAAATGTTTTTAGCATACTGCTCGCTAATACATGCGCATTCCCATTTATTTTTGGATCTTACTAGCTGTTAGGCTTGGATTAAGGAATAAAATTAATTCTCCTTTACAAATACAAGAATACCTTTTGAAATGTTAACATGTTTAAAAACTTCATTGAGACTTGAACCTCCATTTCTGTATATAGATTAGTGGTTCTCAACCGGGGGCAGTTTTGCCCTTATGGACACTTAGCAGTGTCTGGAGACGGTTTCTGATGGCCGTGGCGGGATGCTCCGGGCTCCGGGGGGGCAGGCTGTCCCACAGTGCACAGGACTGCCCACAATAGGCCGTTGCCTGGCCCCAGATGGCACTGCCCTAGCCCCCCGATGTACTCGATGCTGCTCTGCTCCGAGTAAGCGTTTAAGTTAGTGGTGCTTGTGTGCTCCCACACATGGCCCTTTTGGAGATGATTTTTGTTCCCGTTTTTATAAACATGGAAAATAAAACCCATTTAGAGAGCTAAACTCTATTTACTTAGCGTCTCTGCGATTGAATGTGTAGGGGAGACGCTAACATAACTGACTTAACCTTGGTTGATCTGGAATATTGTTAGTGATAAGGAATGTTACACATTTTTTATTTTCTGCTTCCTATTTGGATGATATAAGCATGTAATGTTGATTTGTAGAGAACATTTGGCTATCTGGCGGAACCATCCTAAGAACCCATTTCCCTTAGAATGTCCATTTACACCATGGGTGGGGACATCTGGGTCCAGGGCTGTGTAAGGCCTGCAAGATCATGTTAATTAAATGTTTGACCAAATACGCAGGCTGATTTTTAAGCTGATGATTCCCTATGGCCCACGAGTGACGTATAAATATCCAAATGGCCCTTGGCAGGAAAAAGTTCCCACCCCTGATTTACAAGGAAGTAAGGGGGTCCTTTATCAATTGCTTTTAATAAGTAATTGATTTTCAGAGCTTGGTCTAATCAAAGGCCTCTGTTTACTTAGCATAGAAACCTTACAATTGGTAATTGTCTGTAGAAAACATTGTTATGACTAAAGTTCAGGGGTCAAGGCTCAGCCTGATTATCATGGAGCTGGTCACATCTGTTACCTTTCAGTGTGTTTCCTTCTTCGTATAGTTCTAAGAAGGAAGCTCCTCAGAGGAGAGAGAACAAAAATACCACAAATTAGACTCTTGCCAGGGAAAGGGGGAGGGAAAATGGTAATTTGGCTGCTAGTCTCACTCCCAGCGTCTAGGTTAGCGGAGCTGCTTATTAGAACGGGAGGCTGCGTCCGCACTTCTCTGTAAGCCGGTGCTCACTGGTGAGGTCCCCAGCCTGGACGTGAGGATGGGGTCCGCAGCCTGCACGTGAGGATGGGGTCCCGCGGCCTGCATGTGAGGATGGGGTCCGCAGCCTGCACGTGAGGATGGGGTCCCGTGGCCTGCACGTGAGGATGGGGTCCCGCGGCCTGCACGTGAGGATGGGGTCCCGCGGCCTGCACGTGAGGATGGGGTCCCGCGGCCTGCATGTGAGGATGGGGTCCGCAGCCTGCACGTGAGGATGGGGTCCGCAGCCTGCACGTGAGGATGGGGTCCCGTGGCCTGCATGTGAGGATGGGGTCCCGCGGCCTGCACGTGAGGATGGGGTCCCGTGGCCTGCACGTGAGGATGGGGTCCCGCGGCCTGCACGTGAGGGCTCCGCTCAGCATGCCTGCTTCCCCAGGTGGGTCAGTCAGCCAGGTCCGCTCAGTGCCCTTGCTATTTACCCTGTGCTTCCTCTCACTTTTCCACCAGGACAAACTCAAGTCGACACTTTGTAAGCTTTGAACTAATCTTGGGGGAGATAGTTTTAAAAGTACAGTCACTTTTGTTTTTCTCAAGCCTGCCATCCTCCAGTGGACTGAGAGAGACCTTGAAAAATCAGTGGTTACTCTCTGGACAGACTAACATTGTGAAGTGATGGCTGTGAAGCAGTGCATACCAGAGGTACTTCTTTCTAACTGTCATCTGTGCCTGCGTGCACCCCACCGCCTCGGTGGCAGAGGTGCATGCGGTCCCTCAGCCCTTGCGGAGTGAACAGTGTGGGTCGCAGGGACCGGACAGGACTGGCCCACGGGGGGCGGGGAGGGGGGGCAGGGGGGCCATGCGTGGTGGGGAGAGGCCTCAGGCCACGCTCTGCCGCACGTCAGGCCTGGCATGTGTGTGAGATGCCCAGCCCTGGAGCTGCAGACCCTGGATTTCTTATTAAAATCTCCTTCCTCCTGGCTGGTTTGGCTCAATGGATAGAGCATTGGCCTGTGGACTGAAGGGTCCCAGGTTCGATTCTGGTCAAGGGCACGTGTCTGGGTTGCAGGCTCATTCCCAGTAGGGGTGTGCAGGAGGCAGCTGATCAATGATTCTCTCTCATCATTGATGTTTCTATCTCTCTCTCCCTCTCCCTTCCTCTCTGAAGTCAATAAAAAATATATTAAAAAAATAAATAAAATCTCCTTCCTCAAAAGGAAATGTTCGTCTTTGCTGCAGTAACTTCTTGACTTTTTAATAATAGGAGGTGGGTTGAAACAGGCTCGTTCTAATGGCATCAGCAGCTGCTCTGAATTTGAGCTTCCAACATCTTGCATCAGGTGAAGAGTGGACAGGTAGGCTCTCCTTTTCACCTGCTGCTCATTTGGCTCAAGTTGCACAGTTAATTTTTCTCTTCTCTTGACTTCCATTTTGTCTTCTGTGAAACAAAGGCTGTTTTTTTAAATGGGGCAAAAAATTATTTTTATTAATAAAATCCTATATAATAAAAGTCTAATATACAAATTGACTGAATGGTGGCACGACGAGTTGCTATGATGCACACTGACCACCAGGAGGCAGACACTCAAGGCAGGAGCTGCCCCCTAGTGTCAGTGGTCTCATGGCTGGCGAGTGCAGCAGCAGTGGCGGGACCCTCTCCCGCCTCCAGGGCAGCGCTAAGGATGTCCGACTGCCGGCTTCAGTTGGACATCGCTAAGGATGTCCGAGTGCTGGCTTCAGTTGGACATCCCCTGAGGGCTCCCGGACTGTGAGAGGGCGCAGGCTGGGCTGAGGGACCCTCGAGTGCATGAATTTTGTGCACCGGGCCTCTAGTAAAAATATACAACCCAAAAGTAAGGCATTATAGTCATGAACATTAAAAAGGGCGTCGTTCTAATGTTTTAAAAGACCTGTGGTTGCTCTGCCACTGTTTAAACCTGAACTGTGCCACTCTTCCTTAACTTTGGGGTGCCAGCCACGAGAGCCACTGTGCCAGGTGCTGTGGAAATACCACCAAAGACCTGCTCGGGGAGCTTGTAAACCAGTGTGGAGACAGATTTTACAGGTTCACAGTCAACTCTGATCTCGACTGAGCAGGGTACAAAATGACTTTCGCTCCCCTGTGTGGGGTCCTGTAGGAGACACAGGGAAGCAAATGCCCAGCCCCCAAGGCAGGTAAAACTTAGTTCAGGAATCCTAAAGGAGGGCGGTATTTTCCTCAGGAGCGTTAGAAGCTGTTCAGTGTCCAGGCAGCCCTGGAAAGAGTGGTATGCCCGCCGAGCAGAAATGGTCCGTTTGCCGGTTGCCAACCTCTTTGGCCACCTGGGCCAGTGCCCTGTTCTCTTCCTGGGCGAGGGCCATGCTGTCCGTTTGCTTAGGACGAGCACTTGATTTTGGAGTCAACTGGTCCATAATTTTAAGGTAATGTAAACTCTTACTTTAGTTGTTTATTTGCTTAAAAAATTAGTAATACTCCTTGTTGGTGCTCTTAATGGAACTATGGCTTAAGTAGATACCAATACTTCTTTATTCCCCCTTTTACATTGATAATGGCTTAAATGTGTTGTGCCTTTACATTTTAATCTAAAAATGGTTTATTTTGTTAAATGACTACTTTGCCTGGATTAGTAGCAAATATTATAAATCAATCCTGTCCAGACATTTTACAGTTCTATTTTTTATCCTACTGATCATCTAGTTTGAAGTATTTCCTTTAGTTTCCATTGGAACTTACACTATTTCTTAACTTTATTATAAATGTTCTGTTTTGTACATTTTTAATGCAGTGTTTTGAATTGTTAACTTCCGCTTCATTGAGTACCCAGATCATTGTGCATTATGACAGCAAATTGGTCCAAAACTATGTTCAGTTCAGCTCTGCGTAGTGCGCGTGGATGGCCGACGCTGGAGCTCAGGCAGTTAGACCGTAGTTAGTGACTTGCCCTCCACCTCACACTGCCCTCCACTTCATCGCCTTTGCCTTTGCTGACGTGGATTAGTGTAAAATAGTTTTAGTGATATACTGTAATTAAATTGTGATACACAGTCATTACTGCTTAGTGTTCAAATTAACTTAACTTGAAAATAATGAGAATTGAATATGAGTTTTGTGATGCAGTTTTAAGGTTGATTGGAATTTATTGATCCCTGGCTCTCAGGGATCTGGCAGGAGAGAATTTAATGTGGGTTAAGGAAGCTTGTGTGGGGTCTCATTCAGGGGAACACGATTTCCTTCCTATTGATAAGCTCACGGATGTTTATTGTTTTATGTGTGAAGTACACACAGTGTGTTCTCTGAAGAACAGCAAAAACTGTTCTGTGTCAACCATGTAACTTACTCTGTTGTGTTAAGCGAATCAATAAGTGTTTATCGCCTTTTGTTGAATAGTTTTTACTTACTTTTCCGAAGTACAGTTCTTAAATGTGGAAAGTCATCCATGTTAGACTCTGCATGTAAGTATTTATGTATAGTACATACATATTTTGAAGAAACTTTTAATTTTAGAATAGTTTTAGATTTATAGCCAAATTTCAGCGTAAGTATTGAGAGTCCTCATCTCCCCAGCGCTCAGTTCCCCCATCGTTGGCATGTACATTGCAGTGGTACATTGGGCACAGCGCAGTATTGGTAACTACGGTCCTTGCTTCATTTGACTTTTCTTCAGTTTTGTCTGATGTCTTTTTCTTCCCGGGACCCAATCCAGGACCCACATTACACTCGTCATCCCGTGGCTCCTCTTGGCCGGGACAGTCTCAGGCTTCCCTGTGTGGATGACCTTTACAGTTTCGAGGAATGCCAGGCAGGCATCCTGTGGAATGTTCCTGCGGGGATTTGTCTGATGTTTTCCTCATGGTTAGACTGGGGTCATGGGTTTGGGAGGACCACAGCGGTGAAGTGTTATTTCCTTGCGTCATGTCAGGGGTGCCTGCTGTCAACATGACATCACTGTTGTGACCTTGACCACTTGGCTGCGACCTTGACATCTGGCTGAAGCCGTGCTTGTGAGTCTCCTCCACCATGAAGTTGGCTGATTTTTCCTTTGTCTATACTGTAGCCCAAGCATGTCAAACCCAAAGGCTAACCCGGGCCAAATACACAAGGTGGAAGTGTATGTGGGCTGCAAAAAAACAGAAGCTTCCATTTTCATAGAAACGTAGGTTTATTTCGATAGAGACATGCTGAATACAAAGGGCTGAAATAAATGAGTAATTGTGAACATAAGATAATAGAACATTTTAATAAAAATTAATATTTTTTTTCTTGAACACTAACTTACCAGACACTGAATAACTGCACAAATTAATGAGCATAATGCAAATAAACCTATTTTTCTTGTTCTCCGAAAGTGAAATACTTCCGGTGGCACACACCAAAGAAGTCAGTCCAAGACTAATGACGTGGAAATCGGCTGCTAAAATATTCGCTGCTAGTATTAGTGGAGAGAAATGGTGCACCTGCGCATAAAGCGCATGAAGGAAATGAATGCAACACGATTGTAGTGATCAGTCATTATTGAACGTTGTAGTTCGTTATTAATTATGTGTAACAGGATACTGTAAAAATTAAGTTACGAAATTTTTATTAAAACGTTTCTTACATACTGTTATGTTGGCTGGGCTGCAAAAATATTCGTTATGGGCCAAATGTGGCCCGTGGACCGTGAGTTTGACATGCTTGGTGTAGCCTTTAGGAGGAAGTCCCTAAAGAGGGAGGGGTTATGTTTTGCTTTCTCAAGGGGGTTGAATATAGTTCACATTAGTTACAGGCACCCCCTTATCGGCAGGGCACGAATTCCAAGACCCCCCAGTAGGTGCCCGAAACCCCAAACCGTACTGAACCCTACGTGTACCATGTTTTTTCATATGTATACATACCTATGATAAGGTTTCATTTATAAATTAGACACAATAAGAGATTAACAAGAATTAGTAAGCATACAATAGACCAGTTATAACAATCACTATAATAAAAGTTATGTGACTGTGGTTTCTCTCTCTCAAAGTATCTCATTGCACTGAACTCGCCTTTTCACTTAAGGAAGCACTTCACAGCTTCTCTGTGGCACATCGGAATTGTGGCATCGCTACTCTGTGCCTTGGGGCCATTAAGTAACCTGAGGGTGACATGAGCACAGGCACTGTGATGTGCCAGAGGGTCTGAAGCCCAGACGGCTATTCCGTGACTAACAGGTGGGGAGCATCTATGGTGTGGAGACACTGAAGAAATTCATTTCTTATCTGGACGGAGCTGGAGGGTCGGAGACTTCCTCACACTACTCAGGGCAGCTAGCAATTCAGCCCTTTGCGGTCCAATGTTATTTTTGGAATTCAAACAGTCTGGTCCAAATTAATTGACGGGATTGAATGTTGAACTTTTTAATGTTCTTATTGCTCCACGTTGGACCTGCTTCTAGTCCCTGGTCTGTCGAGTCAGCCTCAGGTTGGACTGAAAAGGGTTAAAACTCAGGAATGGTTTATTTCTGGAGTTTTCCATTACATGCTTTCTGACTGTAGCTGATGGCGTGGATCTGAAATCGTGCAAGGTGGCACGGTGGGTAAGGGGGCCGTGATAAGGGGCAGGTATTTGGGATTCCACGGGGGAGGCTCACCTGCTCTCCGCATGGAGGGAGGTTTCCAGCGCAGCCCTGCCCTGGGAACTGCCCCCGGGCGGGGGAAGAAGCTAGGAGCCCCTGAGCAGAGCAGGAGCCTGGCAGTGTTTCCAGGGTGTGGTCTGGGGTACGAATTAGGAGCGAAGATGCCTGGGGTCTGCTTTGAACCTACTGACTGGTCTTGCAGGAAGATGGCTTGGAATTCTTCCTGTGGAGCAAGTTGCCCAGGTGGTTCTGATGCTTTTCAAGGTTGAGAACCACCTGCCTGTGTTCCTTTTGAACCTTTCAGTGGTTCTCAACCTTCTGGCCTTTTAAATACAGTTCCTCATGTTGTGACCCAACCATAAAATTATTGTTGTTGCTACTTCATAACTGTAATGTTGCTACTGTTATAAATCGTAATGTAAATATCTGATATGCAGGATGGTCTTAGGCGACCCCTGTGAAAGGGTCGTTCGACCGCCAAAGGGGTCGCGACCCACAGGTTGAGAACCGCTGCTTCAGACTATTTCCTCCTGAGTGTGTAGAATCTCAGTGTGCCACCCTCAGAGGGGACTAGTGAGGCCATGGCTGTGGACCCTGCTGTGTAAAGCTCAGCCTGGCCAGATGCCAGGCGTGTCAGAAAATGGTTCTGGCACATGTGCCTGTGAGAGAGCAAGTGGATGTGGGACAGTCCTGTGGACTCCGTCCAAATGTGGGCAAGTGGAAACCACCAGCAGGTCTATTTCAGGCTGCCCCATGCCTCCTGCTTTGAAAGGCCCTGGCAGCTCCCCCCTCCCCCCCAGAGGTGGGGGGCAGTGGCCTGAGGTGCTGTCTCCAGCTGGAGGAGGTCTGAGCCCAGACAGTGACAGCCTGCAGGGTGGCAGCCCAGGGAAGGGGCACTTGCTCTGTAGACACAGGGTGAGTCTGCGGTCCTGGGCGTGCTCTGGGGCCCTCCGGGCCTGCCCAGGTGCTGTGACGCAGCCCCAGGGGTGCCTGTGAGTGGAGGTCTGGCTGGAGGGAGCTGGCTGGGAGCCGGCTTGGGGAGGGCTGGAGGGCCGCTGCTCTCCAGGGGCTGATGGTTCCAGGGACTCTCCCCAGAGGGAGATGAGCCGTTGACCTTTCTCTTGGGTATAGAAAGGGTCAGAGTTAAGGTCAGGCCTATTTCACTTCCCTATTTATACTCTCCCCCCAATGATGGTATGATTTGAGGTAGGGGGTGGGGAGACTACTTACTGTTCCACCCTCCCCAAAGCTCCACGGGTTGGAGAGATTCAGTATATTCTTGGCATGAGTGTAATTGGCATTAGTGCATTTTGTTTATTAAAACTGACTGCATTACAAACACCTGCAGGGACTTTTTGGACACTGTTGCCTTTAAATCCATGGCTCTGTGTTAAAGTATAGATTGTGGTTTCTATTTTGACCTTAAGATTTTTGATAATTATTTTAAGTCTTGTCTCTTCCCTAAATGTTTACGTTGACTGGAGAGTCGTTGGGTTTTGATGGCTTTGTGTAGAAGAGCGCTTTGCGTGGAGCTGGAAACTGGCCCCTGCGGACAGTAGGTTTGCAGCGCTCTGGATCGGCCCAGTCGGGTTTGCTTGCAGCAGGTCAGTGGGACAGCTTTGCTGCAAGGTGGGGGGGTGGGGGGGTTGGGCAGGGGGATCCCTGGAGCTCTCGTCCAGCTGTCAGCTTGGAGGAGGCCTTGCCCCAGAAACAGCGAGCCGCAGGCGAGCGCCGGCCGGAGTGGGGGTGCAGCCCGAGCGGCCCTCACGCAGCAGGGCCTGCTGTTCACAGCCAAGGGAGTCCCTGCTGCAGCCCCGGGTCTGGATCGGGACTGTGTCCACCTGACGGCCTGGGCTCAGGCCCTCACATGGCGTTCTGAGCGATTCCCCAGACTCATGGTCAGCCCCGGGCCCTGCTCCGAGTGATGGATTTCAGGGGTCTATGAACTTGGGGTGGCAAACCTTGCGGTTTTATTTCCCTGAAATTTAGTATTTCCTTCTGTGGTGGATGTAGGCAGCACACCCGTGACAGGCACAGTCATCGGGGAGGGGACCGGTGATTTCCCATCACATCACTGTGATTGCAGATACGCTGAAATTTGAACTACTTATCATCCTTTCCTTGAAATTATGGTCGTTATTAGACCTTTGGCTACAGCCTCTTGTTTGGTGTGCTCACAGTACAAGGGGGCATCCTGGCACCAGAGGGCAGGCCTGCGGGGCCTGGGTGCTGTTCCAGTTGACGGGAAGGCTGTGGGGCTGGGCCTGGGGCACTTGCAGACCACGTGAGCTACCTCGGAAAGCCATTCAGTGTTGTTGCCTAACAGGACTCTCCGCCAGTCAGAGATGGCAGAACATCCCCAGTGTCAACCAGACAATTCGTTCTCCTATGGACAACTCTAAGAGATTCTTATCTTCTGAGCTATAAAAGCCTCATCAGTGTGATAGAGTAGATCTTCAGTTCATTAGCTAAAAAGACTCCTATAAACTGTTCTGATATATAGTGGTTATTTTATAGTAAAACCAGCGCTGTGGTTGGGTTAGGGCAGTGATGGTGAACTTATGACATGTGTGTCAGAGCTGACACGCAAACTCATTTTTTTGGTTGATTTTTCTTTGTTAAATGGCATTTAAATATATAAAATAAATATCAAAAATATAAGTCTTTGTTTTACTATGGTTGCAAATATCAAAAAATTTCTATATGTGACACGGCACCAGAGTTAAGTTAGGGTTTTTCAAAATACTGACACGCTGAGCTCAAAAGGTTCGCCATCACTGGGTTAGGGTATGTGTTTGGTACTCGGGAGTTTATAATGACTTCGGTATCAAAAAAATGCCAGTGCCTTCTAAAGGTCTCTCACGTTAAAGAGTTGACTTTTTGGTTTTAGGGGGCGTTATGGCCAAATGGTCCCTGGAGTTTTTGACCCCCTATTGAACAGAAATATGTTATAAAATAAAAAGTAAGGTGGGAAGAGAATGGGCACAGGCCTTGCTCGCATGGCGCTCCTGCACATGGAATGGTAAGTGCCGTTGGAAGCGCCCTCGGACGGGACGGTGGCTGGTGTGGGGCAGCATTGCTCGGTGCCCGCGTGGCAGGAATGTTCGCGGCTGTTCGGAGAGCACTTGCCTTCCCACAGGCCTTGTCTAATGAGAGCTTCCCTGCACCCTGCAGGCTGCCCTGTCCCCTGCCAGGAGAGGAGCGGTTTAGAGAAGCTGAGTGGGTTATCCACGCGCTGGGCGGGCAGCCTCTGTTTGGAGGGCTGTCGGTAGGTCGGTGTGTTCTCTTTGCACTCGGTGCAGTGACCCTTGGGGTCGGCTGGCTTTGCATGTTCACTGTGCAGGGGAGTGCACAGCGGACTCCCACATCCCTGATGATGTCAGCGTGAACTCGGGTGGCGTGCCTCCTGCGCGGCTGCCTGTGCACGCCAAGGACTGCGGCCCCGGAGCCTACAGCCTGCCTCTGCTTCTCGATCTGTCCCTTCCGTTTGGGGCGCGCAGGGAGCAGAATGACCCCCGTCCTTGCTTGGTCCTCCCCAGGCTGGCAGCGCTGGCAGGCGAGGAGACCTGGAAGTGCAACACGCCTGCCGTTTGAGGCCCAGCTCTCCGAGACCCGTCTTTCCTAGCGCGGCCTGTGTAATTATTTTTGGTGGAGTTTGTTTTAATGATGAAGACAACGTACTGATCCACTCTTAAAGACAGTGTTAAAAGGGAAGATGCTTCCTGCAACCTTAGCAGCCTAAAAGGGAAATCGGTGTCTGTAATTTAGTCCTTGTATTTGTAGCCATCTGTATAAGTTTATATTCTCTTTAATAGGAGGAAGTTCTCACTTTATCAGTCGTCTTTACAGTGTCTTCTCCTTGCATGGCATCTCTGGTCCTGTCAGTACAGGCGCATCGCTGACTTGTCGTTTACATGTTTGCTCCAGGGGATGCAGTGCCTGTGCGCAGGCCTTTCCCTCCCGTGAGCTCCTCCAGGAGGGCTGCACGAGGGCGCCGGGCCCTCTCCATGGTTATGGGTACGTGTTGCCATCATGCCTTCTCCAGGTGGCACCAGTTTCCAGCAGCTGCACTGCTCTGCTAGTCAGAGTCGGAGGGCCCCTCCGCAAGGCGTTTTGTGTTGGATTCTGAAGGACCTTGTCTCGCGGTGCTTGTACAACAGCGTCACTGCTACTGTAACAACAGGTTGACTGGAATTTGTGCACACTGAGGGCCAGGTCCCTGACAGAGGGCTTGAGTGTCGGGCGCACTGACTCGAGGGTCCCCCCCTCGCCCCCCGCGGGCCTGTGGGACTGACAGCGCTGTCCTCAGCCCTAGACGCGCTGTTCCCTCGGAGGGGAGTGCAGTTTTGTTAATAACAGCTGCTTGTTTGGCGCTGTTTGGACATAGAGGGAGTGATGGAACTGGATTCCTCCTTTTGGTCACTGGCCAAGTGAGCCAGAGGTCATGGGCCTACTACTCTTTGAACTGGTAATCTGATCTCTAAAGGCATTTTCAGAAAGAGCTGCAAATATTGTTAGTAAATTTGCACGGCTATAGCAGGTAGCGGCCTCCCAGAGGTGCGTTCAGAGCGGTGTGAGTGTAGGTTTCTGTCCAGCCAGGTGTATCGCTCTGTGGTTGAGTAACCAGTTCGGAGCCCGGGTGAGCTGTGCCCAAACTCTGGACCCACCGAAACTGAGATGGGAAACCTGAGTCATTTTAAGCTGCTGAGTTTGTGGTGATTGGCTGCCAAGCGGTCCGTGACTTAATCCGGTGGGCAAGTTGAACCTGTTCCTTCTGCTCCTTGGTTAGATTGCTTGCTGCCATGCAGAACTCCCTGGAATTACAAACCTACCTTGTTATTAGGTTTTTATGACATTTCTTCTGTTTGGCTCAGATATAGTAGAAATCACTTTATAGAAATCACTTTATTGCAGCGGTCGCCAACCTTTTGGCCCTCGCGGACCACCAGTGGGCCACGACCCACCGGTTGGTGACCGCTGCTTTATAGTATGTCCTTTAAAAATATTTTTAAAGAAAATGAAAAACTTTTTTGGGTGAAGAGATTAAGCAAAAAAAACAAAGCCCTGGGGGGGGCGGTTCAGTTGGTTGTGGGGCCTTCTTTTCCCCAGGAAGTCGCCGGTTCGATTCCAGGTCAAGAGCACATGCTCAGGCTGCAGGCTGGATACCCCGTGCGTGTGTGTGTGTGTGTGTGGGGGGGGGGGGGGCAGGGTGGGAAGGTGCAGTAGACAGCCCATGGGTATTGGGCTCTCACATTGATGTTTCTCTCTCCTTCTCCCTTCCTGTCTCTCTAAAAATCAATAGACTACTCTTTAAAAAAAAACACACAAGAAAACTCATAGACGCAGACAACAGTATTGTTATTACCATAGGAAAAGATGGGTGCAGGGAGGAAAAGGAAAGAAAGAAAATGAAAGAATGAGGCGGGGTAGAGGGGCTAAGTGGGCAGGTGAGCATGGTAAGCGCAGGGAGTAGCAGAGAGGCAGGGACTGAGGGCCTCTCCGAAGGGGAGCTGTCTGCATGTGGACGGACTCCTGGGAGCCTGGAGGTGGGAGGAGCCGATCTCTCTCTCTTACTCATTGAGGTGTAAGCTCCCTTTGTGTTTATGCACCGGCCCCTGAGGGTGGTCCCTGCAGGGCCGCCTGCCAGTTAAATCCCCATCTCCTTTCCTTGGACTTCCCTCCACCTGGTGGGTGAGCAGGGTTCCCCCTACCCCCCGCCTACCCTCAAACCACTGCCATCTGTACTGAGCACTGTTAGATTTATGAGTTAATATTTTAAAAAGTTTTCAAATGAGTTTAATGACTTGGCGGAGCGCCTTGCTCCATTTTCCCGCTGCCTGTGGTGTCGTTCAAAATGGGGCGTGAGAGGAGGGGACATTAGCCAGGGATGTGACCCTGGGTGCCAGGCTGCCGTGTCAGGTCCACGCGCCTCGGTGCCAGGGTCCAGTTACCCTCCCACTGGCGAGACCCCGAGGCCTAGACCCCTTCCTGTGTTTCACCTCATGTTCCCACTTCGTGTTCCCTTGATATGTATGTTTAATTTTGTTTTTGTCACATGCATCGTCTATGTTGAACCAAATGTAATTTGCTGTCAATACCTTTAGTGGCAAAACCTAAATGGCCTACTTGTGATGTGCAGTCAGTTTGACTTTCCAGCAGCCTGTTTCAGTAATAGCCTCATTAGTATTTTGTGAGTGGTATCCTTTATAAATGTCACATTTGATGCACTGATGATGATGGATAGAATCATTTATTTAACAATATCTGTTTCTCTCCATGGTTTTGTTAAAAAACCAAATTCAACTGAGTGATATTTATTTTAAAGATCTTACTGGTTTTATTCAGCGATTCATGAATCAGTCAGCACCTTGTAGTGGACAGAAAGGAACTCCAAGGAGCTGTGCAAGAGGAGAGACAGGCAGAAAGGAGCGGACAGGAAGTCATTCCGGCAAAAAGTGGGCTGATTATGACAAGGTCGCTTTCCTTTGGGGATGCAGGGATCCACCAGGCAGATGTCCTCGCTGGTGTTTGTCAGGGGACTCCTGATGGACCAGTTTAAGAGGCCACTTCTGGGCGAGGCTGAAACTGTAAGTCTCAGTGTGATGACCTGGGGCTTAGCACGAGTGACTCCATGTAGGGCCTGTTGTCTTTGTGTGTGTTACAGCAGGGGTGGGGAACAGCTGGCCGGAGGGCTGTATAAGGACCGATAAATCACGTGGTCTGGCCCTGCCAAGGCATTAAGGGTAAGTTAATTAAGTGTTTGACCAAATACAGCAGGTTAATTTTTAAGTTGATAATTTTTATGGCCCTCAAATGATGTTATAAATATCCAATGGCTCTTGGCAGAAAAAAGGTTCCCCACCTGTTTTACAGTGTAGCGCTGGGTTGACATACTACAGCCTGCAGGCCAAACCCGGCTCCCAGCCTGCTGTGAGTACATTTATTAGAACCCAGCCAGGCTTGCTCATTTACATATGATCTGTGGTTGCCCTCATGCTCCAAGGGAAGCGTGAGTCATTGGAACAGAGGCTGTATGGCTCAAAAAGCCCGAAATACTTACCTGGCCGTTTTCCAGAAAACGTTGGCCAACCCTGCTGCGCAGGAAGGAACGGGAGTGAAGCCGGAAGCTGCCCCACGGGAGTTCTTGCTCGGCCACTGGATTGGCTGGAGGCTGGCGCCCTTGCTGGGACAGCAGGAGGAGGGTGCTCACCCGAGGGCTTGTGAGGGTGAAACTGCCAGGTACTGGGCGGCTCCCAGCATGTCAGCTCCAGGTAATAAGTAGTAATTCCTTCTCCCCTTTATTACTCACTCCTCGCCCTGTCCTCAGGTAGTTGCTTGCTTTCTGCATGTGAAAAGTTGAGATGAAAAGTAGGTTTTAGTCTCCTAAATATTTAGAAATCAGTGTATTTAAAATAGTGCCACTCTGTAGAAGTAGAACGTAAGTCACAAGTGTGAGCTAAATGTATAACTTTGAATTTCCTAGTAATCACATTAAAAAGTAGAAAGAAATAGATGAAAATAATTGTAGTAATGTAGTTTATTTAGCCCATGTCATTTCAACTTACAATCAACCAAAAACATTACTAGTGAGAGACTGGATTTTCAAATTTTCCCTTTTGTTCTTTTGCATAAGTCTCTGGACAGTGTGTGTTTGCCCCTTATGGTAGGACAGCTGGGCTCGCCCACCTCTGCTTCTCCGACGCCCACTGGGAGCCTGTAAGTCCATTCAGTCCTGACACGGCTCCTGGGAATGGCACACACCCAGTCCACAAGAATGCCTTTAACTTTTGACGCCAGTCCCAAGTCCTGGCCCGCCTGCACTCTGACTGGATGGCTACACATTGGGGGTGTCCAACACCCCTTCCTCAGTTTCATAGTTTGCTGGAATGGCACTTTACACTCTATCAGTGGTTTATTACAGCGGAGATCCATAGGACAAGGTAGTGGAGAGAGGGGTGCAGAGCCTGGGCACCCTCCCGGGCATGCCAGCCAGCACATCAGTGTGTTCACCAGCCCGAAGCTCTGTGTGGTTCCAGAGTTTTTATAAGCAGGTCTCCAGCTCCCTCCTTCCAGCATGTCAGCTCCATGTAATAAATATTAATTCCTTCTCCCCTTTATTACTCATCCCTCGCCCCTGTCCTCAAGTAGTTGCTTGCTTTCTGCATGTGAAAAGTTGAGATGAAAAAGTAGGTTTTAGGGGGGGCGCAAAAGTGTCCACCCTCTAACCACGTGGTTGGTCTTTCCATGTCCAGCTCCCATCCTGCGCTGTCCTAGGGCCCACCCCGAGTCACTTCATTAGCATACACTTGGGTGTAATCAGAAGGGGCGGGTTCTACCCCACCACCCCTATCACTCAGGAAATTCCCAGCAGCTCTGTTCCAGGAACTGGGGACTAAGACCAGATATATGTTATTAAACCACATCAGGACAGCCCTAGATGGCGTCCCCGCCCTTGGCCTCCAGCTGGCTGGCCCTATTGAAGGACACTCCTGCTCTGTGAAACAGCTGATGCATTCCGAGGTCACATTCTTTCCTGCCCTCTGCTCGCTAATCATGACTCTCGCTGTGCTGGTAACTCCCCAGCTCTTAGTTCTCAGGAAGCAACTGCAGGAAAAATATAGTAACATTTCTCAGAAAACTTAGATACCAGCTGTCCAAAAGTAGCACAAAATTGTGACTCCTTATAACGCCTTACAGAAGAACAGCTCAACTGCAGGCGATAGGCATCTATGGCTGCAGGTTTCTAAGAAGGAGTGGGATGTGTGGATGAAGCCACGGGCGCGGGATAAATTCCGCCTGGCCGGGAAGGCCCGTAGGTCCTGCACCTGCAGCCCGGAGCCAGGCTGTGCCCGCACTGCCAGCTCTCTACCATGTGCGTCAAGGCACTGCCCATAAGACTGATTTAGGAGGAAAACCTGAGAAAAATGAGGTTTCTTATTCCTCACGTGGACTTTGATCTCCCTTCCTTGCATGATGTTTCTGTAATTCTTAATGTTTACTTTTTAGCTTTTTCTTGTAATTTTACTTCAGGAGTCCGGAACCAGAGCCCTGGGTTCAGGTCCTGGCTCCCCCATCCCCACCCCACCCCACCCCCCAGACTGTGAGTTGGGCCGGGTAGCTTACCTCTCAGGGTCTCAGTTGCCTTCAATGGGAAGGGGGTTGCTATGAAGATTAAAATGAGTAAAAAACATGGAGAACGGTGCCTGGTACATGACATTATAGAAGTACCTTTGCATATTTTAAATCACATGATGAAAAGCACTAATAATAAAGAAAGGGTATAGTATAAGAATGAGAGGGAATGGTCCAGGAGCTGTGTGGGTGGGGTGTGGTGGCCAAAGGAATTTCTAAGAATCACAGTTTTTAAAAATGTGATCTTTTGGACATGGCTTACTCAAAATTCTTTAAACTTCAAGGGCTGTCTGATGTTAAAGACCTTTTGTTTTTTAAAGAACAGTTTATTGATTTTGAGAGAGACAGAAAGGGAAAGGGAGAAAGAGAGAAAAATATCAATGTGAGAGAGAAACATTGATCGGCTGCCTCCTGCATGCCGGATTGAGCCCACAACCCAGGCATGTGCCCTGACCTGGAATCGAACCAGCAACCTGTAGGTGCATGGGATAACACCCAACCTACTGAGCCACACCAGCCAGGGCAAAGATCTTTTTAAAGGGTAGTGTTCGTATCTGGCTTGTATCTTTCTGAGGCATATGCATCAGTGGTAAAAGAGTGTTTTTCTGCGGCTAGGAAGTGCTGAAACTGATTGTCAGGTGTGTGTGTGTGTGACCACAGTGGTGGCATGTAAGTAGTTTCCTTAGAATAGAAGGCTGTATAGAGTACCGATCACTTCTAAAGAGTGTCGATGTGCTCCAGAAGCATAGGCCGTGACTTGTGAAATGCCGAGGTCACAGTTCGGAGTGGGAGCCGTCTGTGGGGTCTCACCAGGCTACGTCGCCTCCTATATTCTGGTATTTAGTAGAGTTATTTTTCATTAGTTCACATTCAAACATCTTTTTTTAAAAGGTCAAGAAAAGGATTTTTGAAAATATTTTTTAGCTTTTTAATATTTCAGATATTCAAGGAGGTCATTTTGGGGAAGTAAGCAATATTGCATTAAATATTGCTTATAGTCTAAGACCATGGTCGGCAAACTGCGGCTCTCCAGCCACATGCGGCTCTTTGGCCCCTTGAGTGTGGCTCTTCCACAAAGTACCACGTGCGGGCACGCGTACAGTGCGATTGAAACTTCGTGGTCCATGTGCAGAAGTTGGTTTTCGGCCTGGGCGAGTCTATTTTGAAGAAGTATTGTTGATATTTGGCTCTGTTGACTAATGAGTTTGCTGACCACTGGTCTAAGACATTCAGTTTTCAATGTTGGCAATTCTGATGTTAATGTCACCATTCCTATCCTCTTTGGTAGTTATCATTCTGACTTCATAGTAAGAAACCCGAAACTAAGTGACATTTTGGCCACATATTTCAAGAGATGTTTCTCATTCCTTGCCGTCACACAGCTTCGGTGAAAACTCTGAAACAGAGGCCGCCTTAGCTCCTGTTGCTATGACAAAACACCGGGGGCTGGGCTTAAACGACAGATACTTACTTCTCATGGTTCCGGAGGCTGGGAAGTCCCAGGTCCAGGAGCCTGCTGACGCGTCCCCGTCCCCGGTGAGGGCACTGCTCCGGGTGGAGACAGCGGTCATCTCGAGGCGCCTCCTACAGCCGAGGGAGGTGGGTCTGGCCTTCTCCTCTCAGGGGGCATGTGTCCCATCCGGGGCTGCCTGACCTCAGCCTGACCTTCATGACCCCCCGGAGGCCTCGCCTCCAGCAGCATCCCCTGGGGACAGGGGCGGCCCTCGGACCTGGGGGCACACGAGTTCTGTCAGTGAGGGAAGCTGTGGAGACTTGCTTTGACTTCCCAGCCCTTCCTCGGAGAAAGCACATGCTGGGTCAACACTGCTGGCCGCTCTTTCTATCTTAGGCGTTTCTGTTTGGAGTACAAACCCTTCTGGTGTGCAGGCCTCCTTTCCTTTGTCAGGCCTCCCCTCGCTCAGAGCTCTACTTCCCTTACAGCCCTTCTCAGAGCTTCCTCAGGCCCACTCTCTCCCTGCCCGGGAGGGTGAGGCCTAATTTCCTTCCTCTCCCTCCAGCCACCCTTCGAAAGTGAGCCTTGTAGGCGTTGCAGCAGCGCTTCGGCTCGAAGTCTCCGGGAGCTGCAGCATGCACGCGCCCTATGTGCCACCCTGGCCGCAGCCTTGGGAGTGGGGTGGGGGTGGGGGTGGGGGTGGGGTGGAGGAAGTGGTGAGTGCTGCTTTTTCTTATCGGTATCTTCCTAACAGCCTCTCTGAGCCTCTTGGGAGCTCTTGACCTCTCTGGCCCTGAGTTTGAGAACCATGGATTTAGACTCTTGGCTTTAACGCTCTCAGGGCCCAGCTCAAACACTCAGCTTGCTTACTCAGCCCCCGAGAGCACCTGCCAGCCCGGGAATGAATGGAACTAGACGTCCTGCCTGACCTGCCTGTGTTTCGGTGAGGGTGATGCCCAGGAAAGTAGCACCTTCCTGTCTCCCCAGTGACTGCGGCCTCGTCCTGGTTCTCACCTGAGCCTCTGTCCACCTCTGTTCGCCCTTTTAGGTCCAGGTAGCTTCTTCCAGCGACTGCATCTTGGGCCTGGGGCCTGACCCCCGCCCCGCCCCCCACATTGGACTCGCAGGTACGCTGAGTGGGCCGGCATTGTAGAGGACACGGGAGGAAAACAGCACAGCTCTGGGCACTGACTTCCAGGAGCTGGAGGATTCTGACTTCCTCCTAGTTTTCCCTGAGCTCTTCCTTCTGGAATCGGCGTCTTCTCCCCTCCCACTTGCACAGCCGGGGCCCCTCCCGGCACCTCCTGCGCCCGCCCCCTCTGGTTCTGGTTCGGCAGGTGGGTTTCTCTGTCCCCCGGCCGCTGCACTGGGCCTGGCACTGCCCTGGCAGACCTGCCTCGCTGCCTGAGGCATGCCAGCTCCACCCTGCCTCGCTCAGGTCACTTCCTGTTTCCCGTGCTCTGCGGTGACCACCCACAGGATGTGTGTGGCCTGAGCAGGTAACTCCCAGTTCAGTAGAAAGACTCCTGTGGTGCCACTCACTCAGAATCTCCCCTCTCCCGCCCCAGCCTGTAGCGCCCCAGTACCCGGGCTGGGGGCCTGTGAGCAGCAGGAAGATGTTCTTCACAGTCCTTCAGGCTGGAAGTCAGGTCGGTGCCGGCTGGGCCAGGCGAGGGTCAGCCTGCATCCGTCCTCAGGTGGCGGTCAGGCCCCTTGTGTCCTCTAGTGGTGGAAAGGTGCGGGGAGCTGTGTGGGTCCCTCTTACGAGATCACCGATCCCACCAGGAGGGCTCCTCCCTCGAGACTGATCACCCCCACGGCCCCACCCACCTCCCTAGACCACCCCCTTGGGGGTTAGGTTTTCCGCGTGAATTTGGGAGGACACAGCCTGCAGACGGCAGCGGGCCCCTGGTGTGCTGGGGCTCACACAGCTGTGGCTTCTCCGTGCTCTGCTTTCCTGGGAAGGTCTGAAGCACAGGCACCCCTCCAGCAGGTGTCAGCTCCTACCTGCCAAGGCTGCCTCAGGCCCGGCCATCCTGCAGGGATGCGGCTTCTGGGAGAGCGGCCTGGTGCGTCCTGGTTTTGCGTGGTGTCGCCCTGTGGGAGTGCAGGAAGCACCTGTGTAACTGGCTCAGTTGGGGGGGCGGGGCAGAGTGCTCCGCTGGGGCGCGCACCGCTGGAAGTCCGGGACGCCGCGCCAGGTGACCTGTGGCCCACACAGCCCATCAGGGCCTCTGCCCTGTGTTGATGGCTGACTTGCTCTCAGCGCTTTCTGTTTGAACAGAAACAAAATCGACGTCTCGGTCAGAACTGGTATCCGCCTGTGAGGCGTGCAGGGGCATTTTGTGTCTGGGTGTGAGTTCCCGGATTGGTGCATCGGGGCCTGGAGCCCGGCTCCTGTCTGGTAGGGCCGGTGTCCAGGGCCGGTCTGGTCAGCTGGGCCCAGGGGTAGTGACCCAATTATAGACCTGACTGCCAGGCTGCCCTGCCTTGGGGGAGGGGGCGGGTCTCAAGTTGTCTGGGGCCTCCGGGCGTCCCAGAAATCTGTGTCCCCAGCAGAGCCTGCTTACGCTCACACTTAGCAACTCCCGTGCGGCGTCCGTGGGAGGTGTGAGTCATCCACGGAGGTCATCTGAGGCAGTGCTGCGTGTGAGTTACATGTTTGTCCAATGAAATCAGGCGTCAGAAGCTTTATGTGCTGTATAATTGGAAAAAATGCTTTACAGAATCGTCACCAGCTCGATTGATTTAGACATTAAGTCATGCCGTGTCGTCTGAATACCTGGTGATCTGATTTCGGCTTATTTTTATTTTGTAAAAAGTTAGCAATAAATGACATCCATTGGGGGCGGTGTACGTGTCAGTCCTGTGAAGGTCGTTTGCACGGTGTGTGGACGCTTCTGAAGGAATTGGGGGAGGGGCTCTGAGCATCTGACAGGAGCGCCCCTGCCTGGCTGGGCGGGGCTTCTTCCTGGAATTTGGATTCTAGATGTTTGGGGGGAGCGCTCTCAAGTGAAGGGTGCTGTTCTGAGCTGTGGCGCATGCTGGCTGCAGTGGGAGCCCGGCCAGCTCATTCTCTGTGCCCCGCCCCCTCTCCCGCCCCCTCCCGCTGTCAGCCCACAGGTTACTGTAAAGCAAACTCCAGATAAGTACCATTTCTCAATGTACTTTTTACCAGAGTGTGATTTTTAAATTTAACTTCACATTGGTTTGTTTAAACTTATTTTTCCTCCCACATGCTTCCTTTTCTCAGTTGTCATTGCAGCACCTTTCTGTGCTATTTCTCATCTCCCTTGGGATTTAAGCATTACGTAGGAGTTTAGGGTTTGCCTTAAATCGCTGTAGGCCGGGGTGCTGTCTGCCATACTGCCTTTCAAGGGAAAAGTAATCAGCTAAGACCCTTTTGAAAATTAGTTGTGTGTTTCTTCGACCTGAGTGCCTGGTTTGTGTAACAGCTCCTCCCCACGTGTGAGTTGCAGGATCCACCCTTAGTCATTTGGATTCTTTTAGTGTGATTTTTCCTTTGAACACTAATCATGTTCATAATCGCCTTGTCTGCAAATGAGCGTCTTGGAATCACTGGTTTTATGGTTACAAAACCAAATAAAATAAAACAGTATTAAGCATGATTGTGGGCCATCCGCTGCTCGGGGAGTTGACGACTCCCACGGAGGAGTAATTTGAAGCAAACGGTCCCTTCGTGTTTTGGTTTGGCTGTTTGGCATAGCTCCAGGCCCCTCCCTGCAGGCCACCCTGGGGAGCAGCGGGTGTGAGAAGGCCCTACCCAGGTGTGCTCGGCCGCCGATGTCACCTGCAGCGCTCACTTCCCGTTCATGTCTTGGGTGGGTGGGAGACCCCCAGCTTTTGCTCCAGCTACGACAGTGACACAGCCTGGATTTTCTGTAACAAACTCAGGTTCCTGCCTTTCATGCCTTTCATCCCTGTTTCCATAAGCATTCCAAATATCTGGAAATTTCAGTATCTGGAAGCATCCAAAGCAAGTTTGGGGGAGGGGCTCAGGACCCTCGTCTCTGAGCCTCTGACTGGAGCGCCCTGTCTGGCTGAGTGGGGCTCTTCCTGGGCCTGGCTGCCCGCTGCCTCCCTGCCCACAAGGTGGCTGCTCTGCGGGCGCCCTGGGCTGCCCCCTGGCTCAGCAACGACCTTCATGGCATTTGGAACACGGCCAGAGGAAGGAACTTGCGGGTTTTCTTCTAGGTTTGGCTGCTGAGTGGCTGGTGCGGGCTGGCTTGCTGGTTCTCCTCCAGCTGCCCAGTCATCCCAGCGGGTGATGTCAGCTCTGCCCAGCTCCAGGGACCCTCAGCAATCGGATCACAGGTGACAGGTGGTGAGGAGCGATGGCCCTCTGTTCATTTCTGTGTTGACTCGCTTGGGAGTCACCGCTGCTGGCCTCTGCTTGCCCAGCCTGTGGGGTGGCTCCTGCCCTCCCCCCGCCCCCCCCCCCCCGGGCCTCTCTGCTAGGAAAATAGGAACCTCCTCGCTATTTCAGACCGGCAGGCTCCAGGACGGGGGTGGTTGCCCAGTGTGAGAAGGGCCGCAGGAGCCGCAGGGAGAAGACGTGTCATCCAAAGGTCGGGAGCTGAGAAAGCTGCTGCTGCCTGGTCTGGGAAGCAGTTCCCCGAGTCCCTGGCAGGCGCTCCCCTGCTGCCCCTGCCGGAAGCCTGAGCCCAGGGTCCTGCCTGCTCAGTGGCAGCTGGAGCCGGCAGCCATGGCTGCAGCAGCATCTGCCTGGCCCCGAGCCACTCTGGGGTGGGCGAGGCTTTGCCCTTTCTCCTGCCTTTTAATGTTGCCCCAGGGCCTCTTTGGCAGGACTAACTAAGAATCCAGCTGGCGAGGGCCCAGAAAACATAGCTTCCTGGTTTCCGGCCCCAGTGCCACAGAAGGAGTGTGACTGGATGGCAGTGGTTCTGATGCCTGCAGGCCGCATCTGGCACAGGGACTCACAGGAGTGTGGGGAGTGGAATGAACCAGTGCCGCCTGGCATGTGGTGGGTCAGTAGAAATGGACCATGGCAGGGAGCGTGCTCATCATGTACGCACTGGCTAGGTTTGGGAAACGGCGAAAAGGTGAGCATGACCGGCATCGCCGCTGGAAATGGGTAGCGGCCGTCCCGTGCGGCTGCCTGGAGAAAACCGTGAGCCGGCGCCTGTCAGTGCATTCACGTCAGCTGCTGTGAGGACGCAGAGGGGCGGTTCCTGGGGAGGGGAAGCTGCAGGTGGAGGGGCAGAGCGACCCTTCGAAGCCCCGGCACAGACTGCCCACTGCTGTCAGCAGGAAGCCGCCACGTGCGTTTTGAACGAACGTGCTGTGCCCTCTCCTCCGTAGCTCGCTGTTGAAGGGAAGATTGGCTTTCGGGTGGTGGCTGACAAGGTTCAAGCACCAGCAGATGGGCTTCGCCGATCCATTCGCCTCTGCTTCTCTTCCAGCAGCTGGAAGCCTTCTTGTTCGCGGCCTGGACTTGATGCCTCCCCAGCTCCCTCCTTTGCATCTGTCCCTCTCCCTTCTCCTCCAGTTGTGCCTGGAGGGGCTGCCAGGTGGCAGGTGACAGCAGCCCTCCTGAGCTCCCTGCAGCCAGAGAAGTTGTCCCAGGAAAAGGTGTCTTACGAAGGGATGTGGGCAGGCCGGTGGGACTGGGCCCAGGGCTCAGCGGGTGTGGGGAACTTGGGAAGCCCCCTGCCCTCAGCTCGGCCACTCTGCACTCTGCAGACTGGCCGTCCCTCTCAGCACCTGAGGCAGGAGGTGGCCTCCACTGCCGGCAGGAGTGTGGCCGCCGGCAGGCGTGTGTGTCCTCAGAGGCGCTCTGTGCTCCGCCTGGGGGAGGCCCTCCTTGGCCCAGGTGGTCAGATGACACTTTGAGCCAATCAGTGCCCCCCACCCCCCTTGTGGGGAGGAGGTGGTGTTCTGACCATGTGCCTGGGGCTGGAGAAGGGCAGCCGAGGGCAGAGGGGAGGCCGGTGGCCCAGCCTCCCAGGGATGGGGGGCACAGCAAGCGTCCACGCAGTCCTGCAGTCCTGCCAGTGCCATGCCCGCTGCCGCAGGTGCACGTCTGCTGGGTCCCTGTGCGTCTCCGACACTGTGGGTGGAATGCCCTAACTGCTGGTTATGTGTCTAAAGTGGGATCATGGTTATTTTAAAAAGCTTTACAGATACGCTCTAAGACCACATTTCTTTAAACTCAGGAGTTTGGTTTTGTTAGACTATTAAAATTTTAGAAATGATTGAGCATAATTTTATTAGGAATGTTTAGTACAATATGCTTATTAGAATCACTCTGAAAGGACAAAAAAGACCAACACTCAGGGCTCTCATTTATTTTTCGATTTGATTTGACTTTTTTATTTTTTGATTTAAGTATAGTTGGTGTACGACATTTATTTCAGGTGTACAATGCAGTGATTTGATATTTGTACACCTCACAGTGTGCTCCCAATTCTAGTAACCACCTGCCACTGTGCCCTGCCTGTGATCACACTATTACTGACTGTCTCCGTTCACCTTCTCATCCATTCCCCCCTCCCCTCAGGCAGCCATCAGTTTGATCTCTCTTTTAAAAAAATCTTTCTGCATTACTTTAACTAGAGGGGATGCTTTAAGTCAGTTGCCTTTTAATCATTACACAGTCCTTTGTCAAAGTGCATGGCAGCATCCCCTTCACCTTCTGCTGAGCAGGAGGTGGCATGTTACAGCGAGCATGGTGTCCTGGGACCGACGCAGCCCTGGGTCCAGCAAAGGCTCTCTGTGCTCGTGCTCTGTGTGTCCTGACCGGCCCCCGGGGAGTGGGGCACAGGTGGAGGAAGGGAGGAAAGAACTCTCACTTTATTCCACTAATAATGCAGCTTTTGAATTGGGCCTCTTGACTAGTCCATGGTTTAAAACACACTCAGACCCTGGTGGGTGGTTCAGTGGGTTGAGCATCGTCCCCTGCACCTGGAGGTCGCAGGTTAGATTCCCAGGCAGGGCACAGGCCTGGGTTGCTGGCTCGATCCCCAGTGGGGAGCCTGCAGGAGACACCTGATCGATGTAACCCTCTCTCATCAATGTTTCTCTCTCCCTCTCCCTGCCTCTCTAAAATCAGTAACAAAAAACATTTAGACACACGTGCACACACATTCACTACGTCCACATGCATGTGGAGTTCTGTTCTATGGGGTGGGCTTAGTTTTCCTAGCTGTGCAAAAAGATGGACTGATGTGACCAGACCCCTTCGCCTGCTGCTGACATATGCTGTATATGCACCTGGACTTTACAACTGACTGGATTCTCTGGATTTACATGGTTACTATTCCTCCATTATTTTATTCAGCTGGACTCTGCATAACCCCCCTTCTCCCATTTATTTAGTGTTGCCTTTTCCTTGTGATAGGGCACGATTTTAACTAAGCACAGTTTGCATGCACTAGAAATGAGGCAGATCTATAATAATAAAAATGTAATATGCTAATTAGACCGGACAGCTGGATGACCTTCTGGACGAAGCCGGGGCTGCGAGGGCCAAGCCCCTTGCACGAATTTCGTGCATTGGGCCTCTAGTATTTTATAATAGAAAAAAAATTTCTGATTGCAAAATTAACCAAAAATAATATTTAATTTAAAGTATTTGAAAAAATTTAAGTGAAAATTTCAGTAATAAACCTTTGGTTCTCAGCATCTAGATTAAGTTGGGGCCTGATGGTCATTATTCAGATACCTATGGCCACATTTCCATAATATGGTTTTCATATCTGTAAATTTATCTCAAGGACTCACCCAGCCACCCTTATTTTTATTGATATCTGGGTTAAAAGTCTAATGTTCATACTCAGGCCCTGCTTCTACATCATGTCCCAAGGGTATGGACTAAGGCGACCGGGTTTTTCTATCCACACCAGGATGGCCCTGAGTTTGAAAGGGGAGCTGTGGTAACTTCTCGGAGCCTGCAGCCACAGCCCAGTGTGTGCTGCTGCAGCAGCCTGAGTGGCCTCGCCTCTCCGCTGGCCGCCCGGATCACCTCTGGCTCACCTGCCTGCATCCTGTCTTCCTGCTCCCGACTTCTCTCCGTCCCATCAGCCTCTTTTATCGTGAGAGGAGTTGATTTTCCAAATCATAGATCTAATTGTTTCAGTTCTTTCTCTAAAAATGTGTGGGTCCCCATTTCATGGAGGATAAAGTCTGGGCTCCTCCGTAGTATAAAAAGGCCTTAAAAAACTGACTTTTGCCCTAACCGGTTTGGCTCAGTGGATAGAGTGTCGGCCTGCAGACTGAAGGGTCCCAGGTTCGATTCCGGTCAAGGGCATGTACCTGGGTTGCGGGCACACCCCCAGTGGGGGATGTGCAGGAGGCAGCTGATCGATGTTCCTCTCATTGATGTTTCAAACACTCTATCCCTCTCCCTTTCCCTTCCTCTCTATAAAAAATCAATAAAATATATTTTAAAAAACAACAAAAAACTGACTTTTGCTTCATCTTCGATCACTTAGCCCTTGTAAACGTCACGCTGGTTGTTCCCAGCGAGGCCCTGCACATCACACCTCTGTGCCGTTGCACATGCTGTCCCTGCTGCCTGGCCTGCCCCCTCACCTCCACCACTGCTCCCCTCCTGGCCTCGTTGCAGGACTGAATGGTACCTTTGAAGCTAGAACTGTGGCCTCCTCCTAGGCCTTCTAGTTCATGCCCTTCCATCTCAATACTCATGCACTCAATCCTGGGAGGCAGCCCATCCTGTGGTAAAGGTCCGGTCCCCTGGCATGATCATGGCCTTCCACTGGGCACTGTACAAGTTGGGGCTGGTAAGGTTCTTGTGCCTCAGTTTTCTCACCTGGAAAGTGGGACGATAGCAGTACTTCTCCTAGGACAGTCGTTGAGCTGATAACGAGTAATGCCTTGAAAGAGCCTGTTCTTGGCAGGTGATGACGCACAGTCAGCGTTGCCTGTGGCCGGTGTGGCTGTCTCCTGTGGTGTGATGGTCTGTGTGCTGCTCATTATTCAGAAGCGGTGAGCGTGGGGTAGAGAGAACACGCGTGAGTGGCTCCCGCTCTGTCTGTTTCTCCAGCTGGAGCCCGAGTCTGTGAGGCCAAGGGCTCTGGCGGCGTAGCTGGCGCACTGTCGCTGAAGGAATGGGCATGTGTGAGTATATACTACTCCCGTTTACTTGTTAGTGTGAATGCCTTTAACTGAGATTAAACACATACAGCTGCCCGGGGGCTGGGGCAGCGCGGCCAGAACTGAGCATCCTCAGCCCCAGAGCAGAGGTGAGCCCGGCTGGGAGCCAACAGCTGTGTGGAGAGCGGCTGCACACCCCAGGTGTCCCCCTTCCACCCCTCAGCACCTGGTGGGACCTGCCAGAGGCGGAGACTAACAGGCAGAGGACCCAGGAGTGACCTGGGGCATGTACAGCGTGGGCACGCAGCCTGAGCCCTGCAGGGGAGCAGGTACAGCTCCCTGCCCACCCCCAGGGCACACACCATGGCGAGGTCAGGGCCGGGAGAGTGCTGGGGGCGCAGCACTGTCAGGCTGGCGCACAGCTCAGCTCTGCTCAGTC
>NW_005871501.1:264940-312135 GCF_000147115.1 Myotis lucifugus
AGGCGAGTCCCTGCCTGGAGGTTGTCTGGTGGATCCTCTGAGCTGACTGGCCTGCGATGGACCTGCCTCACAAGGGGAAGGAAGGGCAACCGGAACCAGATGCGGTGGGTTCAGGAGGGGGCGCTGGGAGCCAGGGCCTGTGTAGCCGGCACTCCTCACCCAAGACGGTGTAGGAGTTGAACTGACTTTAGTCATTAAGCAGGAAGTGCTCAGCACACAGAACAGTTCTTCCCGCGTCCTCAGAGGGCCTTCAGCCCAGCCAGCCCTGGAGGTGGAGGGCGTGGCAGGAGTTTGAAGGGGGAGTTGTGCTGGAGGAAAGGGGAGAAGGCGGGTGACGGCCCCCATCTATGGGAGGCTGGGGGCTGTGCCTGTGAAACCGCCAGTCCTCCTTCGGCTGGGCTTTGCCGTCTGCTGACTGCTGACGACCGGACCAGAAGATCCTCCTGCTACTCGGGATGTTCAGAAGCGGTGAGCGGCTCCCACTCTGGGAGGAACCACAGGCCGCTTCTCCAGCCAAAGACTAACCCACCGCCTGTGGTCTCCACGCTGGCCGTGTCTTTATAAACCAGTGGGCGCAGGCGCGCTGCGGCCACCCTCCCTCCCCTTCCCTGGCTCTTCTTTTCCATGGAAAGGAGAGGGAGGAGGGGACAGAATTCAGACCTGGAAAATCAGGTCCTCGGCCCGGAGCCCCTCCCTCAGCTTCCAGGACCCCGCAGGCATCCCCCTCCTCTCCCCCACCACTTCCCACACTCAGACCTCGCTTTCCCGTCAGGAAAGTGGGTCGCTGACAGGATGAAAGGCAATAGTGTAAGCATCAAGTCTCAAAGCAGTGCCTGGCATGCGCTGAGCACGGACGTTGGGGATGTCCTTATTCCTGAGGAGGTGTGGGCTCCGCTGCTGTGAGCTTTTGTAAATGACGCTTACACCAGGAAAGGAGGGAACGGGCAACCACCAGAGGTGTTTTGAAAGAAGATTATGTCATATTGAGGGATGGGGTGGCTGGACTCGAGGGAGAAGAGCCATGTGAAATGGACTTGTGTGCTCTAGCCTGGCAGGGGGGAGGGCGGGGCTTGGGGAGTCTGTGTTAAGGTGCTACCTAGATGTTAACTGTGCTGCAGGTTGATTTGAGTTGCTTATGATACAGTTTAGGTGCAGCAGTTCTCAACCTTCCTAATGCCGCGACGCTTTAATACAGTTCCTCATGTTGTGGTGACCCCCAACCATAAAATTATTTTCGTTGCTACTTTATAACTATAATTTTGCTACTGTTATGAATCGTAATGTAAATATCTGAGATGCAGGATGTATTTTCATTGTTCGCGACCCACAGGTTGAGAACCGCTGGAAAGGCAGCGTGAGTGATTAAATGGGGACCATATTCGGTTCTGCCATGTGGCTCACTTGCAACATGCCTTTTATTTAGGGTGAACATAGCGCGATGCGGGGTGACCAGCTGGCCTTCCTGGCTGGTGTGCACTTTGCACACCCGAGTGGCATGTGTTAGGACGTGGTGGCTCCACAGTGGGTGGACGTACAGGAGGCAACTGTGAGTGGAGAATGGTGGCCTGCTTTCTCAGCTGGCTCCTTTGAGGGTTGTCAAATGCGTCGGCGTGAAGAAACCCCAAACATCTCCCAATCACCGTCCTACATAAATGTGTTTGGGTGACATTTTCTCTAGTAAAAAATGAAAAGTGAAAACGCCAGCTCTTTGGGGAAGTGACACACAGGTGGCCCGCTCCCTGAGCCCGGGATGCGGTGTCCCGCAGAGGTGGTTCGGGAACGAGGAGGTTTCTTTCCGGAAAGTAGGAGTCCTTTTCTCCCTTTACATCAGAGCCTGTAACCACCAGAAGTATACACGTGTTTGGGATTTGCAGGACAAAATGAAACCCCTCTTTCCCTGCAGAAGGTCAGGGCATCCTTGCAGTTACCTCGACGCCCTTCAGCTCGGCCCTGGTCCCGCCTGTGGCTCGCGCTGAAATTCTTCATGTGGCTTTTGGCAGTGATGCCGTCCATCTTTATTCCGGAACGTGTTTACTCTGTTACCTTTAGTAGACATTTGCCGTCCTTTTCCCAGCCCATTGGCAGACGCAGTGAGAAGCATTTCCACCGCTGATGGAGCTTGGGGTGAGGGTTGGGAGGGATGAATTTGCTTACATGGCAAGCTGTTTGCAACAACCTGTTTAGTCTTTAGACCCGACCTTGTAGAAGCATGTGCTTTGTCAAGGATGCTTACCCTGCTGATTGTATCTAGAGGTTAATTTTAGTTCAAGCGGTTGTGACAATAAGAGTATAAGGAGGCAGGCGAACAGGGCTGTTTGCTCCTATAGCCAAGCAGTCCCTTAGCCTCTCTTTCACAGAAACGTGTGTCAGAGCAATCACTCATCCGTCGCCCAGGGTCTGCGCTCGGCCCCGGCACGCTCGGTCAGGGCGAGCCTGCTCCTCTGCGATGAGAAACACACCCACACCCCAACTCAGGGCGCTGGCGTTTTGGAGGACAGAATGGACCTGGGACTCCCCGCCAGGGGCAAACCCAGTTTGGGATGAAGTTCTTCCTAGATTGGTTCTGCTTGAACCTGGATGCAAAGGTAAGGGCGTTGGCTGTGTAAAATGTTCTCAGGCAACTCGACACACACACACACACACACACACACACACACACACACACACGCACAAATTGAAAAATAGGCAGAGGACGCAGATAGATACTTCTCCAAAGGGGACCTACAGACGGCCAGTAGAATGTCAAATGATGTTCATCATCACTAGTAGTCGGAGAAATTCAGATGAAAACCACAGTGATGTATCACCTCACACCTGTCAGACTGGCTACCATCAACAAATCAACAAATGACAAGTGCTGGCGAGGATGTGGAGAAAAGGGAACCCTCGTGCACTGCTGGTGGGAAGGCAGACTGGTGCAGCCACTGTGGAGAACAGTATGGAGGGTCCTTAAAAAGTTAAAAATGGAAGTGCTGTATAAGGCAGCAATTCCCAAAACACCAACCCGAAAGAATATATGCACCCCTATAGTCATGCAGTGTTATTTACAGTGTTATTTACAAGATCTGGCAGCAGCTATGGTACATTTACATAATGGAATACTACTTGGCTGTAAAAAAAGAAGGAAAACTTACCATTTGCTACAGTGAAAAATTCAATCAGAGAAAGACAAATACCATACGATCTCATTTATATGTGGAATCTAAAGAACAAAATAAATGAGCAAACAAAATAGATACAGAGTCATAGAGAACAGACTGTTGTCAGAGGGGTGGGGGTTTAGGGGTTTGGTGAAAAAGGTGAAGGGGTTAAGAAGTTCAAGTTGGTAGTTACAAAATTGTCATGTGGATGTAAAGTAAGCATAGGGAATACTGGGCTGGGTAAGAATAGGTTTATAGGTTGTGGTCATATGTACATTTGAAACTAGGTCTCTAATAATGTTTTTCTTTGAGAAAAAATTAACCTAGCCTGGTGGTGTGGCTAAGTGGTTGAGTGTTGACCCATGAACCAGGAGGTCACAGTTCCATTCCCGGTCACGGCACATGCCTGGGTTGTGGGCTGAACCCCCGCAGGGGGCGTGCAGAAGGCAGTCCAATGATTCTCTCTCATCATTGATCTCTCTCTCTCTCTCTCTCATCAATAAAAACATATTTCAAAAAAAATTAACCTATTTCTTTGTATCCAAATAAGAGTTTTTTGCAATTGAAGAAATATTTACCCGATATTTTCGTGTTTTTTTCTGATGAAAGTGATTCTCTTGCTAGGTAACAGCCTAATGTGGGCGATAAAATGTGTCTGAGAAACACATTGTCCAGCTTTGCTGCCGATCACGCTCTTGTGTGAGGATCTAGCCCTGTGGCTCCCCGTTCTCGAATTTGCGCTTGCTCCTCTGCTAACTCTGAGGGCTCTTTTGCTACCTCCTCCTGCCACCTCCACCCCCCTCCAGTTTCAGCCGCAGGAGTCTGGGGTGGGCCCTATAATTTGCATGTCTAAG
The DNA here is from genome assembly GCF_000147115.1 of Myotis lucifugus. NCBI lineage: Eukaryota > Metazoa > Chordata > Mammalia > Chiroptera > Vespertilionidae > Myotis > Myotis lucifugus. The sequence goes on from NW_005871501.1 coordinate 268,935, forward strand.
ATGTTCCCAGATGCTGCTGCAGATCGGGCCTGTGGAGAATCCGTGCCCTGCCCACGGGATAGCAAAGAGCAGCAGGTCACTACGTTTCCACAAACGGCCGTTCGCCTGCCTTCACTCACTGCTGGAGGAGCACCTGAGTCCCCCCCCCCCCGCCCCCAGGCAGTGCCTGTGGTCAGGGAGCAGGCCATGAGCAGACCGGCTTCTCCTCAAAGCACCCCAAGTTTTACTGCTTCTGCTGGTAGAATTGATTGAAACGTTGATTTGTGAGATAAAAATACAGCAAAGTTATTTTTTCTTCATCGGATCCCATAAATAGATCTGCACATTAAACATAAAATGAGCCGTTAAGGAGCAGTGCTCCTGCCAGTAGAATTTGTTGAGGTTACCGTTGCAGGCGCTCTCATCTCCTCACTGGCTGCACTTGCACAATTGCTTGCCACCTGTTTTAGGAGCACTTGCACTGCTGACCCAGAGTGGTAACCCACGCTGGGCTGTGGCTTCCCGGGACCGAGGCTGGCCCGTGTCCAGGCACGGGAGACAGGCAGGGTTGTCTGCCTGCCACTGTGCTGGTAAGTGGGTCCCTGGGCAGGCAATCTGGGAGTCTGGTCACCCCCTCTGTCCCCTTCTTGCCATTCCGCCCACCCGAGAGGAGGCGTGGCTGGAGCCCTTTGCCGGCCCTTTGTGGAGTGTGCCGGGTGCTGCCGCCTGGTGTCTTACCACTCGGTGGGTGTCAGAGACAGAGGACGGCCGGAGCGCTGCTCAGCACTGCTGCTCGGAGCCCATATATTCTTCCAAATTCTTCCTGACTACGCCAGAGTAGGTTCCTTCTTGAACCCTACTCGCTACACTCACTGTTGGGTCCGAGCCCCTCTGCCAGGGCTGGACCTTCTTGGACGCTGGGTCTCAGATGGAGAAGCCATGAGAGGTTGGGGGTGTAGAAGAATAAGTCTTTACTGAGGAAGCCAGTGGCCATAAGCCATTAGACAAAACAGCTCTTCACAGTACAATCCATACAGGCATCCGTACACCAGCTGGTGAATACATATCCTTCCCACATAGTAGCATTCACCTCTGTACCCACACTGTTACCTGAGCAGCTGCCTGGTGCCTAGACCTATAGCTTTACATAGCAATAGTGCCTGAGCTCTCCCTTGCCGGGGTCCAGCCCCAGGGGTACAGGGGTTCCCAAAGGTGTGGACGGAGTCGGTGAAGAATGAAGGTCACGGAGACAGCATTCAGATGATCAGCATAGCCAGGTTCTCTCTTTATTCTCCTGTTACATCTGTATTTATACCATTTGATCCTATAAGCATGCCTCTATAGTTACATCATCATATGTTTTGGATCCTTTGACCTTTTACAGTTCCTTGTTTTATGTTTATAGTTTCTTATCTGACCTTTGGTAAAAATCTTATCTCTATCTAGCTCTGTTGATTTTAATCTTGTCTAGTTTAGTCTCTGTGTTCCATTATAAGGGCTAGTTTGTTGTCTCTATTCCAAGGTCATTATCCTATTGCTATAAGGAGTTTTTCCTATTCTATGGCCTAAGTAAGGATTATGTAGCTTAAGTGTGATTGTTCGTAGTTAAGGTGATTACCCGCCTGGCACTTAGTTAAGGGGTTTTACTGATTTATTCCCTTCCCTAGCCCTGTTAATCCCTAACTCCAGGGAAACATTCCCACCTGGGGAAACAACCTTTCTCGGGGAGGTGGCTCTGATTATAACACATGGCACTAAAAAGGGGGAGCAAACATATTAAGAACAGTATGCCATATACGCCAGGTCCCTTGAAACATATGCTGTGCCGATATTTCTTCCCTGCAGCGACTGTGTCAAGCAGCAAGGGTGGGATGGCCTCCGGCACTCCCTCAGAGCTATAGCCTCAGCAGCTTCTCCCGTCTCCCCTGCCCAGCGCCCTGGCTGGTCTCTGTAGCCTCACACAGTAACTACTCTGAGCTTCACTCTCAGCACCCTGGCTGGGTACCATGGCAGCTATATCTGAGCTCTGTGAGCTCTTAGCCTACATCGTAGCAGTACCAGCTCTCTGCTCCGTCTGACCTCTCGACCTTTCCCCTGCCCACTGACCAGTGAACAACATGTTATTACTACTTAGAAGAGGCCTGTAGCCAACAATGACATCAGTCACTTGGCTGTAGAAGGACACAGTGATCGTGAGGTTGTGCTTGTGTCCTTGGACCTGCGTAGTCCCTGGACATGCTCATTAGGATTCCCATGTTCAGAGTGGCCTTGGCCATCCATCATGCTATCAACAAGGCCTCCACACTGAGTGGCCTTGACTCTCCAGGGACTCTGGCCTGGTTCCCACCATGGGCATCTCACTGCCCGCCAACCTCTCCTCACTGTCAGGCGAAGGTGCTCAGCACATGGTGGGGGGCTGGAGCCCGGCCGTGGCCTCCGCTCTCAGCACACCTGGGGTCGGGGGAGGGAAGGTAGGTAGGTGGAGCTTGTCTTCCGTGGGCTCAGCCTCGTTCTTTCAGGCTGCTTACTCTCCAGGTGGCCTCGTCGCCAGGCGTGTGCACAGGCCAGCCCGGGTAGAGCGCTGGTCCTGTTGCTTTGACCTGAGTTCCGCCTGGAGGCCAGAAGCCTGCCATCCTCCCTTTCACACCAACTCAGTTTCAAACCATTAGAACTACTTTGTTGTCATTAGAAATTGACAAGAATTGGACCACATGCCTGGGTCTATGGCCTCCAGCTCAGGAGACTCCGGAGAACCCCCTAAGTAAGGGGCATCACTGACAGCTTCCTGCCTGTGTGAGCCCCTGACACCAGCCTGGGACTCCACCATTCGACACCTCCATTGTCACTTGTTAAATGAAGGGTGTAGAGCAGATCTCTAATTCCTCCCTTCAGGATTGTGTTGATTTCATCTGGAGAAGCCATGCTAGTAAGAAATTGGTCCTTTTTCATCTCTCCTCCCACTTAGCCTCCTCACGGGGAAGAAGAGAGAACTGCCCTCTTAGCTCTGAGTTCCAGGACGGCTGTGCTGTGGGGCTGGCAGGGGCAGGAGGGTGAATGGGACCCGTGCTTCACCGTAACAACAAAGAGTTCGTTTCCTCCCCATCCTCGCCAGCCAGCGCGTCCAGCAGTTTTGCCTTCGCTTCCTGCCCGTGGATGGCCTCGGTCTCTCCGCGTGTCCGCGCAGCCTATCGCGTGTGTATGTGTCGCTTGTTGTGACTGGGTTAGACTTCCCTGGAGAAAGGAGCGCCTCTGATGCGCCCCCACGTGGTGAGAGCACTGCCCAGTGCGCACACGTCCTGGTGTCCTGCGCTCGGAGAGAGCGCGGTTGGTCCCTGAAAACGATACTGCTGCTGTTGGGAGTGGTCTTGATAGGACACTAACGGTTTAAATATCTGTCCTTTAACATCTGAATAAATTCTCAAGATTTTATTGAATGAACTGTTTATTCTTGTGTGTGTATGTGTGTTGTGTGTGTGTATGAGGGTTGGTTCAAACTTCCAACTTCCAAAACACTTGGAGGTTTTCTTTGGAACTATGTTCATCTAAATGCCCACACTCTCCAGCAGCTGAATTTTGAATATCAGTTCCTTTCATCTGTAAATATTTCAGTAACAATAACTCCGGGATATTATCAAACATGCACCAGTGTGTACATTTCCCACCTATCTCAGAAACCTTACTCAACATTGGGTTGTGAAACCTAGAACCAAAGGCGGTTCAGGCATTGCAGTTGGAGGACCTATTTGTTTCTCCGCCCTCTTATTTCTTTATTTTTCTTCCATTGTTTCTTTATTATTTTAGTTATTTATTTCATTATTTCTTTTTAAAGTCGCAGACTGGTTTGTTGGGGTGACCTGGTCTCTGTCCCCGGGGTTTCCCACAGATGAAGCTCACTAACCAGACCCCGTTGCCCAGCTTTTCTGTCTCCGCGTGTCCTGCACATTCCCGTCAGATCGCAGCCGATTCCGGTTTGATTTCCTGGCAGGACTCCCCATGGGCTGTGTAAGCTCCCAGCAGAGGGACACGGGAGCCAGCAACCTTGCCGATTGCTGGCTGCAAAAAGGTGACATCGGCCCTCTCCTTCCCCCCACACTCAGCCACGCAAGGAGCGTGCCCAGCCCTTATGCTGAGGTACATTACACAGGCAAGTCTTGGCCTTTATTTGGCAGCTTTCAGAATAAAGAGTTCTGATTCCTCAGCGTTCTCCACAAGCCTCCAGGGAGGCGTTTGTGTGTAGAGAAGTGATGAGCTAATGATTTAAGGTACTGCTGAAGGAGTTTCATGCAGCTGACATCCTTGTTGCTGTTCAGGTGGCCGCTGTAGCCATTACCACCCTCTGCACGCGCCTGAGATCCGCGCCATCGCCACGGAAGGCTGGAGCCTCGGCGCCTCAGGCTTCTCCAGCCACAGGTCCCCGTTTCTCCAGAGACCATGGTCCGTCCTGTGGTCCCTGCAGTAGGAAATGGAAGTGGGGACTTTGGTTTGGGCGTTAGGGACACTCATTATTCCTGGGTTGGTCATTGTGTCTGGGCCTTTGTTTTGATTTGATTTTAACATGATCTACTAAAGGCCCCGTGCACGAAATTCGTGCACTGGAGGTTGGAGGTCCCTCAGGCTGGCCTGTTCCCTCTCGCAGTTTCCCTCCTTACTGCCCACTTGCTCGCTGCTCCTTACCGCTCAGCTCTCTGCTCCTTAGTGCTGCTGAGGAGGCAGGAGAGCCCGACTTCTGGCTAAGCAGCACTCCCCCCTGTGTGGAAGCGCACTGACCACCAGGGGGCAGCTCCTGCGTTGAGCGTCTGCCCCCTGGTGGTCAGTGCGCATCATAGCGACTGGTCATTCTCCGCCTTAACGGCCACTTAGGGTTTTATTATGTAGATTGTAAATCCACACTGATATTTATTTATTTATTTATTTTTTTAATATATATTTTATTGATTTTTTACAGAGAGGAAGGGAGAGAGATAGTTAGAAACATCGATGAGAGAGAAACATCGATCAGCTGCCTCCTGCACATCTCCTACTGGGGGATGTGACCGCAACCCAGGTACATGCCCTTGACCGGAATCGAACCTGGGACCTTTCAGTCCGCAGGCCGACGCTCTATCCACTGAGCCAAACCGGTTTTGGCAACACACTGATATTTATAATTCAAAATTACAAGATCGTTTGCTTCTTTGATTATATATTTGTATCTCTTTTCACTTATGCTGAAAAGTTTTTGTCCCTAGGAACATGAACATAATTATTTGCTTGATTATCCTAGTTTATCTATACAACACATATATAAATATTTAGAATAACTCTACCAATATTATCACCAACAATTTCACTGCTGAAAATAGCTGAAGATGTTTCGTTCTTAAGGTTTTCCCCACTAGGGAAATACAGTCAAATTGCTGTGTTTCAAAGTCTTTTGGAACGATACCTCTCTATTTATGCCACGAACTCAATACATCATTTAGTTAATATGCTTTCATTCTGGTTTTGCTTTTTTGAGACTTTAAAAAATTAACACGGGTTTATCATTATGTAAACCGTGGACGTGGTTCCAGAGCCAAATGTCCGTAGAGAAATCTCGTTCGGTATTTTTGTCTTCTTCTCTCCCCACCCCCCTTTCAGTCACTGTTTTTAAGAGTATTTTCTTATTCCTCCTTTTACTTATTGCTTTTTAATGCAAGAAAATTCAGATGTCCCTATGTACTTATTTTTAACATTTCTCATTTTTAAAAAATAAACAATAGCACACTTTACACACGTTTTCCAAACTAGATTTTAAAGGTTGTCTCCTAATTATATGGATATTGTAACCTAAGTAAGCACGACACTGAGTTACACTGAATGTGCTCATTTATTCAGTTATTTTTGGAAGGGGTAATTATAGCAACTGCCACCTAAACATTTTAATTATATTCCAAAATAGTTAGAGAATATATTAATATTCCTGTCTTGTTTTTGCTGTTAAAAAAAAAGAAAGAAAAACTTGGTCTGTTCGATGTGCATGTATTTTAGTTCCATAGTTCTCAATGGGGTGCTTTCACTCCGCAGGGGACGCTTGGCGATGTCTGGAGATATTTTTGATCCCACAACCCAAGGGAGGGTGGGGTGGCTGCTGAGTTCCTCCAGAGCATGGGACAGCCCACAACAGAGTCACGGTCCCAGGCGTCAGAACTGTATGTCACTCGGTTCCAACCAGGCCTTGGAGAGCCTGGTCATCTCTTCCCTCCCGCTCCCCTCCTCTCTTCCCTCCATCCCTCCTCTCTCCCTTTCTCTCTTCTTTTTCAGTAAAACTAGACATTTACATCTAGGACATTGATGATATGTGCTTTACCAGGCTTGTGTGAAGAGAAAAATAATTCCGCCCTTGAAAGCTCCGCTCTGGTTTTACTCTGGTAACAATTACACGTGCAGCCAAGTGTTTAGGGATGGGAGCATTGTTACAGGTCTCAGGAAACAGGATGGCTTGTTAGGTGCTTGCACACCTACCCCATGGTTTAAAGCAGCGGTTCTCAACCTGTGGGTCGCGACCCCTTTGGCAGTCGAACGACCCTTTCACAGGGTCGCCTAAGACCATCCTGCATATTAGATATTTACATTATGATTCATAACAGTAGCAACATTACAGTTATGAAGTAGCAACGAAAATAATTTTATGGTTGGGTCACAACATAAAGAACTGTATTTAAAAGGCCAGAAGGTTGAGAACCACTGGTTTAAAGCGATGGAAGTTGCATTTTGATGTGTTGGAGGCAGGATGGCCCCATGGCCTCACGGTTAATTTGGCATATACCCATCTATGAAAGACTGTTACTCAAAGGCCTATGTGTGTGGAGGCGATCTGTGGGAAGATGGGCAGCTAGGCTGCTCTTATGAAGTTATTTGGTCATTGTTGACATCCAAGGTAACTCCAGGCCTCGCCTTACTTTTTCTTATTTCTGTACTTTCCACGGCCTCCCTTTAGTATCTGATGAAATACTCATTTCACTGCATGTCGGTTTTACTGTGATGTGGACGAGTGGGGCCACCTGACGGGGTATCGGCAACGCGCACTGATCATTGGTGGGGCGGTGCCTGGGAATTGGCACGGGGCACAGAGAGCCTGGCGGTCCTTGGCGAGAGCTTGATGACTTGATCCTAGTTTTCCTTTTGCCTTTGGTATGAAGAAGACCCAGAGGAGTTCCTAACCTCACTGCTCTATTTTTTTTCTTTTATTTTCCCTTGCATTTCCCCACATTTCCATCAAGTGAATTAAATGAGTTGGAAAAAACGGGTCAGCACTTCCGGCACCAGTAAGGCAGTACACACTGGGCTCCATGGAATGAGCCCTACATAATTAGATCGTCACGGACATCCGCTGTGACAGGCCCTGCTCTGCCGCCCGCTGAGGATTGTGTGATAGGAGGAGTTTTATTAAACATTTTACGTCTGAGTTTCACATATTTGGGGTTGGTTTGGTGCCATTAGTGGGAGTGTGAGTGTGTGGTGATGGCTACCAGGGTGGTCTCTCAGAAATAGATTTAGTCACCAGAGTCCCTTTTTGTGGCCGTACGGCATAAAAACTTACTCTCCTCTCCAGGCCTATGACTCACACCTTATACCACCCACCCTTTCTTTCAGCATCTTCCCCTGCGCCCCCAAGGAAAAAGTTGATGTTGAACATGCCTTTTTCACTCACCAGAGGCACAACCTTTGAAAATGCCCCTATTTCAGCCTTTATACTTTTATTTTTTTTTATTGATTTCAGAGAGGGAGAGATAGAAACATCAGTGATGAGAAAGAATCACTGATCAGCTGCCTCCTGCACGCCCCCTACTGGGGATCAAGCCCACCACCTGGGCATGTGCCCTGACCTGGAATCAAACTATGACCTCGTGGTTCATAGGCCAACGCTCAACCACTGAGCCACACCAGCTGGGCCCTGGGTCATTGTTTATTCTGCACAGAAATAAAACAGTTTGTGCTATTTCTGGGTGGCAGTGTTAAGTCAGGGCTCTCAGGGCCACCAGTGGAGCAGTTGCCAGGTGCAGCGGGCAAGGGCAACACTGTGCCCATGCCTTTCTCTGCAGGAAAAGTCACAGCCCATTGGGCAAGTGGGTGTTCCTACTGCGCATGCGTGAGGGGACCTGCCTGGGACAGCACAGCTCAGGGGCTAAGAGGAGGGGGAGCAGCCCGGGCCTCATGCTGTGGGGCTCCCGTCAGGCCCGTTGGGGAGGCAGGCGGGAAGGACGTGAGGAGTCAGTGGACTTGCTGCCCCTGAGGGACAGTGATTCCCGCAGAGTGAGGCCGTGGACCAGACCCCGGCTTGCCCAGTAGCCTGTGAACACCGTGCCCACGTGGGCCGTCAGCTGCCCGGTGCAGGGACAGATGCTTCTGAAAAGAACCAGCTCGTAAAAACTCAGCGATTTGGTGTGGACGCCATTGATTTGTGGTTTCCTAAGTTTGTGAAGCGACTGGTGCCCACTGCACATGTTTAGGCAGCTGAATCACCTTAAATTAGGTGGGACTGGAGGGTGACGAGCTGTAGTCATCTGATGCGGTTCGTTTTCTAGGAGAACAAAACTGTAACTCCATTTTCATTAATTTACAGTTGTGTTCCATCTACTTCAGAGCCAATATTAAATTACCCCCTACCTCCAGAAGATGTGCTTGAACATAAGTATTGGAAGGATTAATATTCTGAGTTACGGTTAGCTTGTTTTAAGATTTGTTTTCACCTATCTATTATTTTGTTGAAACATTTTTTTTTGTTTGAAAGTGATGCGTAGTTTTTTTTTGTTTGTTGGTTTGTTTTAAAGGAAGATGAATTAGCCATTAAGGGAGGCCCTTCTCCTGGGGGAGGCGCCCCGAAGACCACGCCAGAGGGTTCTGCAACATCCAAGTCCTAGGTCCCTCGGATCCTTTTGTTTTCTTCTTATTTTCTCCCTTTTCTTATAATTGCTGGTGAATTTTATGGCCTGTCCATCATACTATCTCAGTTTAATTAAAAGTAACTGTGGAGTTGGTGGATTGACTTAGAAAGAAGACACGGAGGGTAACATGCTTTTATCTTTATACTAGGGGCCCGGTGCACGGAATTCTTTACCTGGGGGGTGTGGTCCCTCAGCCCAGCCTGCCCCCTCTCACATACTGGGAGCCCTCAGGGGATGTCCTACTGACAGCTTAGGCCCATTCCCTGCTCCCGAGCAGGAAGCGGGCCTAAGCTGCAGTCTGGCCTCCCTTTGTGGGAGGTGACCTGGCTGATCAGGGAAAGGCACCAGCCCCATCACCCCGCTGCTGCAGCCACTGCAAGTCACCGCAGCCACCAAGGTGTTTTCATCAACACGGACTCCAATCCCTTCACCATGAAAAAATGACAACTTTCTTTAGGCATTTTCAAGATGTGTCTTTCATAGGATATGACATTTCTTTATTATATTTTTTCTATCCTCACCTGAGGATATGTTTCCATTGATTTTTAGAGAATGTGGAAGAGAAAGGGAAAGACAGAGAGAAACATCAGAGTGAGAGGAACACTTTGATTGGTTGCCTCCTGCATGAGCGCTGACCTGGGCCCCAGCCAGGGAAGAGCCTACAACCTAGGTACATGCCCTTGGTCAGAATTGAACCCAGACCCTGCAGTCGGCAGGCCAAGGCATTATCTACTTAGCCAAACAGGCTAGGGCAGGATATGATATTTCTTAGCCCCTCCAGCAGCAGACCTTCATTTTTTTCTCCCGGAGTGAGGTGGAAAAACCCTATATCACCTTCTTGGATTCTTATTACCCAAGTTACTAAGAATATTACCAGTGGCATATAGGGAGCTTAGCCAATGAGCGGTCAGAAAAGGTGTTTTCTCTGTAGTTCACACCGATCCCCAGCTCGGCCCCTGCCCAGGCCTTAGGCCTCTGGCCGGGCATTAGGCCTGGACAGGGTACCCCCAGTCCGCTCCGATGGCCTGCTCCGCCTCTTACCAGGCCTCAGGCCTCTGGCCGGGCATTAGGCCTGGGCAGGGGACCCCCAGACCTGTGCGATCACCGGCTCCGCCCCTACCCAGGCCTCAGGCCTCTGGCTGGGGCATTAGGCCTGGGCAGGGGGCCCCCAGCCCTGTGCAATCGCTGGCTCTGCCCCTGCCCAGGCCTCAGGCTTCTGGCTGGGGCAATCGCCAGCTCCGCCTCCCCCGGTGGCGTCTGGCACTGTCGCCCTGCCTCCCCGGTCCCCGATCTGCGGCCCGGATCCTGTGGGCGGTGTCTGGCACTGCCCGCCCCACCTGCAGTATGCAAATTTAACGGCCATCTTTGTTGGGCTAATTTGCATACTCTTCTGATCGACTGGTGGGTGTAGCGAAGGTATGGTCAATTAGCATCTTAGTCTTTTATTAGTGTAGATTGTCAGGTATGAAGAGTGAGGTTTCCCAGCGGTCTGTGTGGCTTGGATTAAAACACATTTTGCAGATTGTTGAGATGAAGAAGCCTTTGGTGAACCCACCCAGGTTACGGAGAAATAAGTTCATGCGGGTCATGAGTCTCCGTGATGATCAACTGCGGGTGTGTATGTGGAGGCACAAAGTGGGAGTTCAGTTTCTTCATAGATCAGATTGGATTCGGTCTGCAGTGTTCTCACCCGATTTTTCTGAGCTCACTATATGTCTTTGAAAATTTTTCTACTTAGAGCTTAGAGCTTTCTCCTGTTTCACACGTGCATAGCACTTCAGCATAGGAGGTAATTTATTTAGCTGTGTACCTCGATGGATGTTTAGGCTCTCTTCATTTTGATGTCCTACCAACTGCCCTCCCTAGAGCTGTGCAGTTTTGCAGTTTGTGGGAGAGGACCTGCTACCTACCCACCTTTAGTGATTCATAAAGTATACAGTATAGGGTTATGTATGGAATAGCATATCGGGTAAATGGCCTCCACGGCTTTGTTGGCACATACTCACTCTTTTGTTGAAATTTTCCATGACTGTTTTTGCATAAATGTGGCTGAATTTCGATGAGGCTCATTTTCATCTTGATGGCTTGGTTAATCAACAAAATTCTTGCATTTGGGGTTCAGAAAATCCATGAGTGATTGTTGAGAAACAAATGCATCCACAATGTGTCACTGTTTGGTGTGGATTTTGGGCTGGAGGCATCCTCGGACCATTCTTCTTCGAAAATGCGGCTGCTCAGGCAATAACAAAAGAGTGCATATGTGCCAGCAAAGCCGTGGGGGCCATTTACCCGATATGCTATTCCATACATAACCCTATACTGTATACTTTATGAATCAATAAAAAATTTGCAATTTTTAATTATAAACCTGTGTTTTCTATCAAAATTACTTCTTGCGTGAATTTTGGGACACCCTCTATAAGTAAATGAGACCGTAGAGGCCCGTCGGTCACTGAGCATCCCGGCATGGGGTGGAAGGCAGACGGTCCCTCCATCGCAAGTCCAAACGTGGGTGAAATATATCCTTTGCAAAAGATCATTTTGAAGATGCTTACCTGTGCTCCTCTCCCTCCCCCCATCTTTGCCAGCTGTGTTCTTGGATGCCGGAGGCAGGTTAAGGATGCCCGGTGGGAAATTTGATTGAAAATAGTTAGTGACAACATTTTTTTTCATAGGGGAGAGGGGACTCACAGTGCGGGAAGTATGTAAGAATGCCCTGAAGTGTTCTCTTTGGTGACTTGGCTTCCGGTCTGGAGGAAACCTGTGCGTTCAGCAGCACTGTCTGCGTTCACGTGACCTGGGGAAGCTGTGTCAGCAGCGCTTGACAGATCACTGCCAGCTCCCCCGCAGCACCGCTCCTGGGGAGGGTCAGCGCAGCTGCTCAGCCAGCCATGCTGTGCAGCCTGGACGGGTTGGTCTCTGGTGAGGGGCAGCGTGCACAGGGTGAAGGCCAAGGGCTCCCAAGACAGAGGCCTCACTTCTCACAGCACCTGTGCACTCAGCCCACCTGTGTGTGGTCCCCAACTTCTCTGCTCTGAACGGGGATAATGAAGCTCCTCCTGGTGCTAGGCCTGAAGGTGACAGAGCAGGAGAGGTACGTCCCTGGTCTGTGGCACTGTCAGTGCGGAGTGAACCCTGGCCATTCTGTTGGTCTCTTTCTTTCCTCTGGAGTGCGTGACCCTCGGAGGCCCGTGCTTCCTGGGCTGGCGTGCCGAGGGTGAAGGAAGCTGGGCTGTAATTACTCTAAGGTTAAATAAGAGAGTGGCACACACGTGTGTGAATAGCACATGGGAGGCTGAGCCCGGGCCAGGGGAGGTTGGCCTCAGTGTTCTCAGGTCTAAGAAAACAATGTCCTGTCCGGGTTTGGTCTATTTGAGAGACAAGGACCGCGTGTGGTGTCGCTGTCAGCGATGGCCAGTTGCGGGAGCAGGACTGATAAACTTTTATGTATGTCAGCTCTTTGTTTTGTCAAAAACAATAATCTTCAAAATAGAACACGTAGAACAAATGTCCACAAGAAGGAACCGAAGCTGAAATGGAGGCAGTTGGTAGGCGAGCATCTTGCCACTTGCCATCCAAAGCCGCGCCTTCAGCGGGGGCGAGCCTCTCCGGGCGATGGCGGCTGCCCGTGGGTCTCCAGAAGCTTGGAGACCGGCACATGGAGAGAAAACAGAATCAGAAAAGACTCTCAAACAGATTACTAAGCGAAGATGACAGCTGGGGCATCGAGCTGTCAGCATCTCCTTCAGTGCAGTGCGACTGGGTTTCAGCAGAGGTGGGGCCGCTTCTAAAAGTGTCCCTCAAGTCTCTGGTGGCCTCTGACCCTGGGCATGCTGGGAAGCTCTGGGCCATTGCTCCTTGGGATGCGTCCTGGTCACCTGCTCTCACTGTGCCGTGTGGGACCCGCCTACCCCCCTATCATTGACAGCTCACTGCCTGCCTCCACTCGTCCCATGTCATCTTGTACACACGGCACCTGGGTGGGGGACAGTTTTGTCTGTTTACACAGAAACAGTGAACAACATTAACTGAAAGAGAATGAGGGGCCTGGTAAGCAGAAACCGTTGTCCTTTGCCTGCGCTTGCAGAGTAGAGAGGGTCAGTGGCCCGGGACGCACAGGAAGGGTAGCTGCTTGCCAGTGCCAGGTGGATGGGGGCACATTCTGCCCTCCACCTCGCTGTCCTCTCATCTTGCCCGTGGCCTCTCGCGTGTGCGGTGGTGAGAGCCGATGGTCCTTGGTCTTGCCGGGGAGGCTGGGTGTGTGGGCGCAGGATGGCCTCAGTCACTCCCCCTTTACAATGAGGGTGGTTGAGGGGAAAGTTGTGTTTTCTTGGAGCACCTATTACGTACTTGGCACTTTGCGGGGTGCTTTTTATGCTGTTTATGGTGTTTATATATAGCACGTCTGCAAGAGAATCCTCTCCTTACCCTCCATTTTGTAGGTGAGAATAGCATTAGAGGTGGGAGCCATCTGTCTGGAAGACAGCCAGTGAGAGGGGAAGCTGGCCTTCCACACTGCTCAGGGGCAGGCCCTCCCGCCTCGGGCACGCTGTGGGGTTGGGAGCTGGTGGAGGGGCTGCACCCACAGAGCGGGAGCCACTTTGATCCTCCCTGAGGAAGATCTGGGGTGCGGCTGCCCTTGGCCATGACTTGCCCCGCAGCCTGGATGAAGCCATGGAAGCCTGCGTGTTGCAGCGACGATGGGTGGAGTGGTAGTGGTCACCTGGGGCTGAATCAGAACTTGGAACTCTTGAGAAGCAGAGCGATGGACTGAAGCGGCCTGGAGAAGGGGGGCTGGCCGGGCCGGGCCCTCCGTGTGCACTCAGAGATCCCCTGCCCCTGTCGCAGGAGAGGCCGGGCCTGCTGTGCAGGCGTGATGCTGCCTGAAAGGTTTAACGTGTGTTTAGCATCAGCGCTTCCATTTTCTGCAGACACATCCCTGTCTGATTACGTGTGTCACACACAGAGGTAATGGTGGGTGATCCATAGCATCTGGAATTCCCGTTTTGGGCTCTAAACACCCACTTGTCTGTGTTGTCTGCTTTGTGGGAGTGAAGCACATCCTTGTCTGTTGTGTGTCAGCAGCCAGCACAGTGCCTGTAGGGGTTCAGGATGTACCTGTTGGATATCTAGACGGAGAACAGTCAGGCTGGCGAGGTGGAGGAAATCTTGTCATGTTTCAGGTAAGGAGGGTTTTGCTTGGAGACATTGCTGTTTCTCTGTTAGAAGTTAGTCACGGGAACGAGGTTAGACGGTTGTATTTCAACAAAAAGTGTTTTTTATCTAAAACTGTTATGCCACTGTATAGACTCAGTTTGCTTGTCTCAGAGTCTTTAAATTCTAAGACAAATCTTAGCTATATTGGAGAGCACGCATCTGTTTTAGACGTCACTGAAAAAGGTTAGTTGATTTTTTTATGGGTAAGTTTTCTTGTAGCAAATGAGCAGCCACGCTGTGTCATCTCATGTTTGACCTGGACCCTCCCTGAGCTCCTTGGGAAGACAGCACCGGCTGTGCCTCACTTGGGTGCACACAGCGGATGTGCCACACGTTTTCATCACATGCGCAGGACTTCAGTTCATTCTGCAAACAAGGTGACTTACATGCTCCCTGAGGAAACAGCCTCTGAGGTGAGAAGCACCTTCACATCACAGGGGAGTAAAGTAGAGTGAGGACTGGCCTCAGTTTAAAGCAGAGTCCTGCGTCCTTTCTGTCACACGCTGAGGGGCAGCGACGCTGGCCCAGCTCCTCAGCAGCCCTGTGCGGAGCAGGAGGGGCCTGGATGGGCTTTCACCACGTTCCTGTCGTCCCTGCGCAGTATGGTCCCTGCGCTGGCGCTGGAGGCTCGCGGCGGAGTCCGGCCTGGTCCGGGGCCTCTCCGGGAGGGATCGGCTGGGCCTGCCGTGCCAGGGGCCTGGTTGTGCACCGAGCACCTGGGGCTTTCGGGACCTACTCATTGCAGGGTGTGCTCTGTCCGGGGCTGGCGAGCAAGATGGTGAATTCAGAGAAGCCTTCAACCTCTTCCCGACTCTGTTAATCTGCCCACACACTGCACGGTGCAGCGACGTGGAGCGTTTCATGTGTGTAAGTGAGCGGACCAGAGCTTGTCTTTGACACGTCCACCGGGTGAGGATTAGCTGAGAAGACCTGGCTGGACAAGGAAGTGGGCTTGGCTCTCCGCCAGATGGGCATTGAAGTGTGTGTGCGTGTGTGCGTGCATGCCCGCCGTGCGCCTGTGTGTGTGCCCAGTTAAAAGGCGGGGCGTGTTGGTTTTCATGCTCTTGTCTGGCTTTGGCTTTGGGAGTGCTTACACAGCTAATCTGGCATTTATGATTACTTCCATTTTGAGCCCAGCAGGAGGCTCTTCGGGGATATTCACAGAGAAATGGCTTAATTGGATTTCCGCCCAGCACAGTGTTTGAATGGCATTAGGGATGGCATTCACTGGGCTGCTGCCACAGGAAGTCCTATAGATGTTTTTGAGCTTTAAGACTTAGAAGTGCTCTTTGACTCCGTCCCTCTCATTGGCTCATTGCTAATTTATTCAACAAAGGAAATACTCGGGGAGAAAAACTCGGCAGTAAAATTAAGAAATATGGTTTGTAAGCGGAGCCTCATTTGGTTTCTCATGGTTACAGTGTTGTCTGTACTTAAGGCTCCATATGGATTCTGGGGTCTGGCGCGGGCACCATCATGTGAGGGATTCTTGGGGTGTCTTGGGTTAAAACTAGGGAAGAGGATTCTGGGCCCCATGGCACCGGCTGTGGCCGGGCTTTGGACAGTTGCAGCCGATATTACGCTCATGATGACGGAAGGAGTTTTCTGATGGCGGCCATCTCATCGGCCCGTCCTCCAGGGCCCGCCGTGCAAGCCCCACACGCCAGCATTGGAGTCCCTCCCCGGAGGCTGTTCCCAGGTCGCCAGGCAATGGAGAGGTGACAGCTGTGAAAACACCAGTGCTACAGGGGTGAGGGCATTCCTGAGAGCTCCCCAGAGGGGATGTGGATGCCCTCCCGAACGACAGACTGGAACTGGCTGAGGACGGCCGTGGAAGTGGGAGTCGGGAAGGCACTGTGGGCATGGGGCTCAGAACTGTGAAGGACCTGGCGTTTGTGGGTGACACCCTTGGGCCGCTTTAGGAATACTCAAAAGTAGCCAAATGGCCCTAAAAACCGTGACATTAAATGTTCTATTCAATTGGAATAACCATAAATTTGTTCTCTATAAGTTAAATTTTTATAACTATTAGCCTTTCTAATGGAGAAATTGAATTTATTCAACTCCCTTTTCATTCCTCGTTTTGTGGAATGCGTGTGTGTGATGCTATAAAATGTATGTGAGCATCACCTACTGAAAAGGGGAGAGCCATGGCTCAGTGGGTTGGAGCATCATCCCTACACCAAAACGTTGCAGGTTCAGTTCCTGGTCAGGGCGCAAACCTAGGTTTTGAGTTCGATCCCCAGTCGGTGCATACAGGAGACAGCCCATTGATATTTCTCCCTCTCCCTCTCCAAAATCAAAGAAACATGTCCTTGGGTGAAGATTTAAAAAAAAGGGGGGGGGGGGTAGACAAATCAAGTTGGTTTAGCACCCATCAGAAGCAAAATAGGATAATATGCAGTGAGATTTTCTTTTAGTTTCTTAGAAGCCAGTGCATTCTGTAGGAGGCTTCCGTTACCAGTAATTTACAAAATTAAAATGAACAGCAAACATTCTTCCCACAAAATCTTTCTCACACCTCTCCACAGCTTGACTGCTCTCTGTGCTCCCTCCGCTTCTCAAACGCTGAAAGTCATGGGCCAGTCCCAGTCCCGTGTAATGCATTACCTTCAGCTAATGGCTGCAAACCTTGCGTCCCCCAGCCTCCTGGGGAGTTTCATCCTGGCTTTTTTTCTAATATATTTCTTTATTGATTTCAGAGAGAAAGGGAGAAGGGGAGAGAGAGAAACACCAATGATGAGAATCATTGATTGGCTGCCTCCAGCCGGTCCCCTACTGGGGATTGAACCTGCAACCCAGGCATGTGCCCTTGGCCGGAATCGAACCTGGGACTCTTCAGTCCGCAGGCCAACGGTCCATCCACTGAGCCAAACCAGCTAGGGTAATCCTGGCTTCTTAATGGACAGTGACGTGAGCCGGACTGAGGTGGGTTCCGAGCCACCTCCAGGTCCCTGGAGAACTCAAATATGTGCCCATCTGTCCATCCGTGTCCCCTGCTCACTTGGGGACAAGGCTTAATCCCAGGCCTGGCCGATGGGCGCAGCGCTCTCTGGAAGATTTCATCCGCAGGCTCAGCGGACTCAGTGCCCTTCTCCTAAGTTACTGCGTGGCTCTCAGTAACAGCTGTGGCGCCTGAGGGGCAGGGGAGGGGCAGGGGAGGGGCTGGGTAGGGGCTGGGGAGGGGTAGGGGAGGGGCAGGGGGAAGCAAGGTTGCGTATAGGATTAATTTTGCTGCGGGAAAATCTTTAGTTTATAAAACAACAGGAGTATTCTTTGTAGGAAAAAGTACAACTC
This sequence comes from Myotis lucifugus, assembly GCF_000147115.1. Classification (NCBI taxonomy): domain Eukaryota; kingdom Metazoa; phylum Chordata; class Mammalia; order Chiroptera; family Vespertilionidae; genus Myotis; species Myotis lucifugus. Next base: position 286,334 of record NW_005871501.1, read on the forward strand.
TTACTTTATAGAAAAATATAGGAACATTTGTTTAGTACCATACAACTACTGTCTGCATATAATCAGTGTCAGGTGGCATCGTTTTTCTCAGCAGGTGGTTTGGAGCATGGAACGCTAGCTTCCCAGGGGGTGGAAACCTGCCCACCTGGAACCCCCTCTCGGCGCTCACCTGCCCACTAAACGGTTACGTTTTTGTAAACCTTTTAAAAAGCAGAACATTCTCACAGCACATTTTTTTCTGTTACATCCCCTCAGGCAAGGGAAACAAAAGAAAAAATGGGGCAAATAGGGCTATTAGTGAAAGAACAGGAAGGGTAATTTTTGGATTAGAATGTGATTTCCTGGAGGAAAGAGAAAGGGAGGTTTTTTTAAAAAATCGTGTAGATGGCCTCTTCTCTATATGGGGTAGGGAGATCGCGTACGTGACGGATTACCTACTGGTGCTTGAGCAGAAAATTCCAGACGGCTTAGTTAAAATTATATTTCTGGGAGAAGTGGAAACTGCAATTGACATTTAAAAAAAATATTTTTATTGATTTCAGAGAGGAAAGGAGAGGAAGAGAGAGAAACATCAATGATGAGAGAGAATCATCTATTGGTTGCCTCCCACAGGCCCAACACTGGGGATGGAGCCCGAAACCCACGAGTGCCCTGACCAGGAATCCAGTCATGACCTCCTGGTTCATAGGTTGACGTTTAACCTCTGAGCTACACCAGCCGGGCTGTTTATTTTGTTTTTTTAACAGATGTATTGTCCTGCTTGTTTAAACACAATTTACAATTTTTATGACCTAATAATCCCTTTATTTGGAAAACAACATTTATATCTCTGGTGCTTTGATCACAGGACAAAGTTTAAAAATGGGGCGTGCTTTGCAAATGTGAGTTCTGCTTTGGGTGGTCATTTCATCTTCCACTTTCATGTTTTTCTTGCGAAAGGTCCCGGGTTCCACACCTCGGTCTAAGCCAGTGATGACGAACCTATTGAGCTCGGCGTGTCAGCATTTTGAAAAACCCTAACTTAACTCTGGTGCTGTGTCACATATAGAAATTTTTTGATATTTGCAACCATAGTAAAACAAAGACTTATATTTTTAATATTTATTTTATATATTTAAATGCCATTTAACAAAGAAAAATCAACCAAAAAAAGAGTTTGTGTGTCAGCTCTGACACGTGTGTCATAGGTTCGCCATCACTGGTAAGCTGAGCCTTGCCCCACAGCTGGTGCACTTTGTTGTCGTCAGCGTTTACGTAGACCAGGCGGGGCTGGAAATAAGTGGTGTGTGATTGGCCATTCAGTAATTGAATGCTAATTAACGTGTCAGCTTGAACTGTTTCGAAAATGCTGGAGGATTCAAAACGCTCTGTCAAGCTTTGAGAGTGAAAAGGTTTTGAGAAAGCTCAGGCCAATATATGTGTGGGTAAAATAGCACAGTTAGAAAAAGTCACCATCAGTGTAATATGTGTGGGTTTCGTTTGCTTCGGAAAAGCCCCCCACCCCCAGGTTAAGACTATACTTTCAGGGATCATTTCTATAGTTTGTCACTAGAGAAGTTTCTCTGAATGTGTAGAGCACCCGAAACCACGAGGAGGAGGCGCAGCGTCCTCTCCTGAGCGTGAAGCCGGCTTTTGGCGTTGCTTTTGCAGCTGCTACCAGCCATTGATGATCGCTCTTCTCTTCCACTGGGAGAGTAAGAGGGAGAGGACGTAGTCTGAGTGGTTTCTGTTAAAAATAAAAAATAGAAAGAGAACAAATGGAGTTATATTAAACTAAGGAGTTTTTGTACAATAAAGGAAATCCACCCACTGAATGGAGAACATATTTGCCAGTGACACATCTGATAAGGAGTTAATCAGAATTTATAAAGGACCCATAAAACTCAGCACCAAAAAAACAATCCAATTAAGAAATGAGCCAAGGAGCTGAACACACACTTCTGTAAAGAGGACATACAGATGGCCAATAGACATATGAAAAGATGTTCAAAGTCACTAATCATCAGAGACATTAAAACCACCATGAGATACAACCTCACACCTGTCAGAATGGCTACCATCAATAAATCAACAAACAAGTGCTGGCTCGAATGTGGAGAAAAGGGAACCCTTGTGCACTGCTGGTGGGAATGAAGACTGGTGCAGCCACTGTGGAAAGCAATATGGAATTTCCTCCAAAAAATCCACTTCTAAGAAACCTGAAACACTAATTTGAAAGAATATATGCACCCCTATGTTTGTTGCAGCATTACTTACAATAGTCAAGATCTGGAAGCAGCCCAAGTGCCCATCAGTAGACAAGTGGATAAAAAGCTGTGGAACATTTACACCATGGAATACTACGCAGCTGTAAAAAAGAAGCATTTCTTGCCCTTGGAGACAGCATGGTTGGATCTGGAGATTATTATTCGAAGCAAAATTGGCCAGAGAAAGACAAATACCACATTATGTCACTTATATGTGGAATCTAATGAACAAAATAAGCTAACAAAATGGAAACAGATTCATAGATACAGAGAACAGACTGACAGCTGTCAGAGAGAGGGTATTGGGAGGCTGGGTGAAAAAGATGAAAGGATTAAGCAAAAAAAACCCTCAAGACAGACAATAGTATGGTGATTGCCAGAGGGAAAGGGTGTGTGTTGTCTATGATGAAGAACCTGTGTGAGCATTTGTCTGCTAGGACTGCCATAACCACATTCCACAGACTGGGTGCCTGACGACAGAAACTTATTCTCACAGTTCTGGGGGTGGAAGTCCCAGATGGAGGTGTTGGCAGATTTGGTTTCTCTCGATGCTTCTCTCCTCTTGTTGCCTCTTCACATGGCTGTCCCTCTGCTTGTGGGCCCTGGGATCTCTCCCTGTTCTTATTAAGGATCCCGTCAGATTGGCTTAGCAACTAACTGCCTCTTTGTGGCAGAATCTCTAAATACGGGTACATTCTGAAGTGCTGGGGTTGGGAGTTTAACATTTGAATTTTGGGGGGACATAATTCAGACTGTAACCCATGGGACACGCACAGCTGCAGGATGTAAGAAGAGCTATATGTTGCTAAAGGAACCCAGAAGGCAAAGTGTTCAAGGGACCCTGGAGGCATCTGGGAATTCTTCTCAGAGGCGGGTTTTGAACAGCCTCTTCGAAGGGGTAGGATTTCTCCCACCCTCTGAACACGGGGTGGGCTGTGCAGGGAGGAGAGAGGGTTTGAAGGGAGTTCCCAGAGCCCAGCTGCTGAAGAAGGGTGGGCTCTCCAGGCTGGGGCGCCGAGCAGCCACGTCAGTGGAGACCTGAGCTGCAGAGGACAGGGAGGGACCCTCGAGAGGGCTGTGGTGGGGGAGGGGGCACCCCTGTGCCAGGCCGCCTGCGCACGACACCGTGCAGTGGAGAGACACGCAGGAAAGACAGTGGAGTTTAATCGCTCTCTGTCTTTATTACTAAAGTGAAACATGTAACGATGCCACAGAAAAGAATAAAGTTAAAAGTAAAATCATAATTCTCACCCCTGATCCCCGCCCCCCCCCCCCACCAGTTTATTAGTGGTGACCACTCTTCACAGCAGCTTGTGCCTGGCCTTCCTGCCTGCTTTTCAAGGTTCTATTAAAAAAAGAAAAGAAAAGAAAAGGAAGAAATGCAAGAGGGAGAGGCCAGTGAGAGAGGAGGCAGGAAAACCGGGCTTGCTCGCCGCTCTGCTATGGGCCTGGGCCTTTCTTGCAGCTCCAGCTCCCTCGTTCTTTCAGTCCTCCGTCCCCCAAGGTGAGGGCAGTTCCACACGGCCCGCCGCAGGCAGGTGGGAAAATGAAGGTGGTGTGTGCGTCCCAGCCCCGCACTGCCCCTGCCTGACTGAGGCTGAAGCTGGCTCCCGCTGGCAGGTGCCCGTCAGGTGAAGTGGCAGCGATCTGCCTGAGTCTCAAGGCTGACATCACCTTTAGTGGGGAGCTTTGTGGGAGAACGCTCGGCTGGACTTTGAAATCAGACGAGCGTGGGTTCAGGTCCTGCCTGTGGGGCGTCTGGTGCTTTGGCTCCTGAGCTGAGCAGGCAGGTGTGTGGCCCAGGGTGGCCGTGAGGATGGGCGAGGCTGCGGCAGGGGTGGGCAGCAGTGCCTGCTCCACGGGCACCGGGACGCGCTCTTCTCCTGCCTGGTACGCGGCTTCCATGGTCAGGAGGAGGAGAGGTGATCCCCTGAGCTCGCAGACATGCGCCGTGCGAGCATCCCAGTCTGCGCAAAGCTGCCAGCTCTAAAGTAGATGGAGCGCATTGCCCAGCAGTGTCTGCCCAAAGGCCCACAGCTTTGTGCCATCAGCACAGTGGGACACCTGCCCTCTTAGTAGCCCTTCATGCTCCATCTTTAATGCCTTCCTGGAGCAATGCCTCACTGGAGCAAAACGTATTGGTGACGGCTGTCAGCCTGGGTCCGGGGCAGGTGGCGGCTGGGAGGAAACGGCCAGCCCTGCCACGCGCCTCAGGTCCCGATGCAGGCACCGGGAATGCGGAGGGCAGCTCTTCCTCATGCCATTCCTGGGCCCGGCAGGGCAGGCCTGGAACCCGGAGCTGCCCTGGGGTGAAGTAGGCGCTGCAGCTCAACGCCCAGAAGGATGAGTGAAAGCCCTGGTGTGGCTCGGGCATCTTAAAGCACACTTGAGAAGAAGAGTATCTCCGTGTTGCAGAGAACTTAGATTATCCCGTGCATTTTGCGGTGGTAAAGTTTTGTATTATTAAGGGTCCAACTTAATGTAGAAAAAGTACATCTGGTGTGTGTTCATGTCTCCTCTCCCTCCTCCTCTTTGGGGTCTAAAGGGAGGTGCACGTGGGGAAGTTCTGTTCCAGGCAATGTCGCCCGTGTCGCCTTGCCGCCTGCCCGCAGCCGCCGTGTGGAGCAGCGTGCACTCTTGGATGAGGGTCTTCCTTCCTCCTGATGAAGTGCCTGTGCCTGGCGGTGCTCGTCTGGGGTTGCTCTTTGCACCGTGTTGGCTTTTCTTATGGGTTAGGTCCCACCTTGTCCTGAAGGCCTGGTTTGGAGAGCTCGTGCTCCGAGTAAGCTAATAGCCCACCTTGTACAGAGGCGGTGGGCAGACTCCCTTAAACCCGAGGGGGAAAGGTTTCGATCACTGTTTTTTCTTAAAGTCATGCTTATTAGTGTGTTGACAGTTTGCCAGTGAACGGCTTTTCTCACGGAAAACACTGCAGCCTTCGTTTTTTACACGTGAGTCCCAGGTGGCCATCCGCTCCTTCACATGAACTTGAAGGGTGTCCCTTTGATCGATGCTCCTCTGTGGCTTCGGTCCAGCTCTTCCTGTTTCCGGCCTGGCCCACACACAGGCGGTGTGCTGTTGATGTGGGGGATGTGGTGTTTTGAGGCCTGCATTCCTAGCTCTACAGCCTATTAGGGAACACCTGTAGCCCCCCCGAGAACTTCACTCATGGTTAAGAGGGGTGTGAGTACCTGTCCTGTCAGGGTATTGGGAGGGTTGAATGCAGTGGTCATGAGAGCACAGTGCGTGCAAAGGGAGTCCCCATGGGGACAACCCAGACAGCACACCAACTGCCCAGCCTTGGGCCACGGGGATCTGACATCAGGCAAATTTACTTTTTTTTTAATATATTTTATTGATTTTATTACAGAGAGGAAGGGAGAGAGGTAGAGAGTCAGAAACATCGATGAGAGAGAAACATCGATCAGCTGCCTCCTGCACATCCCCCACTGGGGATGTGCCCGCAACCAAGGTACATGCCCTTGACCGGAATCGAACCCGGGACCCTTCGGTCCGCAGACCGACGCTCTATCCACTGAGCCAAACCGGTTTCGGCCAAATTTACTTTTCAATTAAAAATTTCAAATACAACTTATGTCTGAAAGAACCACTGAACACACCAATATGGAGGGAGGTCGTGTTGATGGGCTTGGCTGCTTACCGGGTGGTTTTCTTTATTTTTTTTAAAAATATATTTTATTGATTTTTTACAGAGAGGAAGGGAGAGGGATAGAGAGTTAGAAACATGGATCGCTGCCTCCTGCACACTCCCTACTAGGGATGTGCCCGAAACCAAGGTACATGCCCTTGACCGTAATCGAACCTGGGACCCTTCAGTCCACAGGCCGACGCTCTATTCACTGAGCCAAACTGGTTAGGGTTGGTGGTTTTCTTAGTAAGTGGCTTATGTAAGGTCAGAAGTGAGAAATAAGAACCCGTGTTCCAGGTGTCAGGCCAGACATGAAAATTCCCATTTTGAAAGAACCTGTCATTTTATTGTAAACACTTAGCAGAGAGAAGGGTGTGATCAACCTGGTATACATTTTAAAAAAAATCTTTATTGTTGGAAGTATTACATATGTCCCCTCTTTTCCCCCTTGACCCCTTCTAGCCCACCCCCGCCCCCTGCCCCAGGCCTTCACCACCCTGTTGTCTGTGTCCATGGGTTATGCATATATGCATACAAGTTCTTTGGTTGACCACTTCCCACCACCTACCCTCCCCCGCCTTCCCTCTGAGATTCTTCAGGCTGTTCCATGCTTCCATGTCCCTGAATCCACTCCATTCATGTCTATTGTGTTTACTAGATGCCCCATATGAGTGAGATCATGTGATACTTGTCTTTCTCTGACTGTTTTATTTCACTTAGCATATAATCACCAGGTCCATCCATCCATGCTGTCTCAAAGAGTAGGAGATCCTTCTTTTTTTTTTTTTTTTTTTACTGCTGCATAGTATCCCATGGTGTAAATGTACCACCGCTTCTCATCTACTGATGGGCACAATGGGCTGTTTCCAGTTCTTGTGCTGCTATGATATATTCCTAGAAGTGGGATCACTGGGTCAAATGGCAGTTCCATATTGAATTTTTTGAGGAAACTTCATACTGTTTTCTATAATGGCTGCACCAATCTGCATTCCCACCAGCAGTGTACTAGGGTTCTCTTTTCTCCACATCCTCGCCAATAATTGCCATTTGTTGATGGTAGACAGACATTCTGACAGGTGTGAGGTGATACCTCGTCATTTTAATTTGCATCTGTGTCCACTTTGGAGAAGTGTCTATTTAGGTCCTTTGCACATTTTTTAAAAATATATTTTTATTGATTTCAGAGACGAAGGGAGAGAGAGAGAGAGTTAGAAACATCGGTGATGAGAGGAAATCATTGATTGGCTGCCTCCTGCACCCCCCCACCCCCCACAGGGGATCAAGCCCACAACCCGGGCATGTTCCCTTGACTGGAATCAAACCCGAGACCCTTCAGTCCACAGACTGACACTCTATCCACTGAGCCAAACCAGCTAGGGCCTTTGCCCATTTTTTAATTGGATTGTTTGTTTTCTTTTTGTTAAGTTGCGTAAGTTCCTTATATATTTTGGATATTAACCCCCAGTTTTATTTTGTTTCTTTTTCCCCCCAGCTTTTTTTTGGTTTCCATTTGCATGGAAAAAAATTGTTTCCATCCCTTCATTCTCATCCTGTGTGAGACTTTTTTTCTGAGGTGGGTCTCTTGTAGATAGCATGTAGGTGGGTCATGTTTTTGTATCCATTCAGCCACCCTATGCCTTTTGATTGGAGTATTTAATCCATTTACATTAAAGTTTATTATTAAGAGGTATTTATTTATTGCCATTTTAATTATGTATGCCTAGGTTTCACTCTCCATTTCTTCTCATTATATCATTGCCTTTAGCATTTCTTGCAATGCTGGCTTGGTGGTGATAAACTCCTCCCCCCCCCCTTTTTTATTTTTTTGGTCTGGGAAGCTCTTTATTTCACCATCTTGAATGAGAGCCTTGCTGGATATAGTAACCTTGGTTTCAGATCCTTGCTATTCATTACCTTGAGTGCTTCATGCTTTTGCCTTTAGAGTTTCTGATGAGATATCAGTTGACAGCCTTATGGGAGCTCCTTTATAGGTAACAAATTGCTTTTCTCTTGCTGCCTTTAAGGTTCTCTCTTTGTCTTTCATTTTTGGCATTTTAATTATGATGTGTCAGGGCATGGGCCTTTTTGGGTTTTTCTTGCTTGAGTCTCTGTACCTCCTGAACTTGTGTGACTTTTTCCTTCACCAGGTTAGGAAAGTTTTCTGCCATTATTTCTTCAAACACGTTCTCTATCCCTTACTCCCTTTCTTCCCCATTCTAGTGCACCTATTATGTGAATATTGTTTTTTTAAAATATATTTTTGTTGATTTCAGAGAGTGAGAGGGAGAAAGAGATAGGAACTTCAATTATGAGAATCATTGATCAGCTGCCTCCTGCAGCTGGGGATTGAGCCTGCAACCCAGGCATGTGCCCTTGACTGGAATCAAACCCAGGACCTTTCAGTCTGCTGGCCAACACTCTATCCACTGAGCCAAACCAACTAGGACTGTCCTCTTGTTTTCTAATTCTTTTTTTTTTTTTGGTTCTCTGATTGGATGATTTTTCTTCCCTAATTCACTGACCCCATCCTCAGCTTCTCCTAATCTGCTGTGTATTCTTTCCAATGTTTTACTTGTGTTATATCATTCTTTATTTCTGACTGTTCTTTTTCATAGTTACTATATCTTTTCTCATGCTGTTGAGCATCTTTGCCATCATTATTCTGAACTCTATTATCACATAATTTTATCTCTATTTCATTTATCTCTTCTTCTGGAGAATTCTCTTGTTCTTTCATTTGGGGCTTTTTTTTTTTTTGGCTCCTCATTTTGGCTGCCTGTTTGGGTTTGTGACTGTGTATTAGGTAGATGTTACACCTTCCAATCTCTAGTGCAGGACAGTGTCAAACACTGTTTCTGACTAATTAGATCAGGCAGGTACTCAAAGCCTCCAGAGACGTGCCTCTGCCCGAAGACTGATAGGTTTAGTCTTCAGTAGTCCTCAGGCAATCGTCCATGGGTGTGACAAGAGGTTTTCCAACAGGATGGGGCTGTTGCTTTTACCTGGAGGCTAATTGTAATTCTCAATCTCTTAATGGGCCTCAGAAAGCCACACCATGGAGTAAGGGGTTTTCCAATAGGGTGGGTGAACTGTCTTCTCCCCCAGGCAAAACCCGCCTGGATTGCAAAGGCCTGCCTGAGAAAGCGGACCTCTGAGGGAATAACTTAGCACAGGAAACCAGGGTGTCTGCCTTCCGAGCTCTAACCTCAGAGCCCCCGATCCTGGCTTCTGCTCACACAGCTCCAGTCTACTCTGCCCTCCCTCTGCTGGAGCCCCAGGGGAGTGGCTGCACACTAAATTTTGTGTTGGCCCTTTAAGAGGGTGCCTGCTTTTCCAGCCCTCTCTCCCTGGCAGAGTGCTTTTCACAGCCAGATATGTGGGCACCTTTCTCAGTTCTGGTGCTTTTTGCTGGGGGCGGGGCAGGGGGGCTCTCTTGGAGATTAGACCCCAGAGTTCTCAGTGGCACCCCGCCCCGCCCCCCCCCCGCAGCTGCTGCCTGTGGGAGCCCGCCAGCCCTTTCGTGCCTCCGCCCCTCCTACCAGCCTCTAGTGGTCTTCACTTTCCATCCTTGGTTATCAGGGTTCTCTCCAGTTGATTATTCAGGGTGGTTTTTTTGTTTATTTGTTTTATGTATTTTTAGTTATAATTTTAATTTGGTCCTGGATGGGTGTCTGTGTAGCATCCACTTATTCTGTCGCCATTTTCAATCTCCATTTCCATCCTGGTATACATTTAACGTCTTGCCCAAATCTAGTCTTCCCATTGTGTTTGGTTATCACCTTTTCCTTGCATTTAATCATATTTTTAAATAAAAAGCATGTACCCTCTAAAATAATGCTAGAGAATATATAAAATAGGATGAAGTTTTTAATAAAAATTTATGAACTTGCCTTTGTAACATTTTTATGATAGCCCTACTCGGATTATCTTTTGCTACTTGACTAAAATAGAACTCGATTTTTCTGTGGGGTGTTTAACACTTTGGGCCATAATCAAGCCAGGGATGAATTAATGGATCTCTGAGGGAACTGTCAAGACAGATCCCCTCCGGGTGTGAAATGTAATTAACAATGGCAGTGCACTCAGTGGGAGCGCCGAAGACCTTCAGGGACCTGGAAAATGCCAGGCGAGGACCGAAAGTAGTTCCCCCAGTGGAGGGAAGGTGAGGGGAGAGCAGACTGCCCAGCAGGAGGGAGAGGCTGCAGTGCCGCAGGCTTCTCGCCACAAGGCCCTGGTATTTCTGGGGATGTTATTCTCAGATTTCCTGCAGGGATGATTTTAGCACCAGGCTGTGGGCCCGTAGCTGGCCTCTCAATAAATGGCCAGGACGAGAGACTCCAAGACAGGATCGCATCTAAGTAATGTCAGTGCTCTCTGCAGTGGCCGCCTCAGCGCCCAGACTGGCTTCCTTCCCAGGGGGCAGCCTCCCTTTTGTTATGGCAGGCTCCGCAGGTCTGGGTGGGGAGCGGTGGGTAGGGAGTCTGAATACACTTGGGACCTAGGTCCCTGTTTTATGGCCTGCTGTCCCCATTCTCTCCGTCCATTGCCTCCCTGACCGTGGCCTCCATCTGATTGGCGGCTAGAAAGTGGGGAGGTGGGAGCAATTTTGTTTGGGTAGAGGTCATTAGGTACAAGGCAACTTTCTTCTGGGGTTTATTAAAAATATTTGTTTCAGGTAAATAAGCAGTTATTTCTCAAGCAGTTACTTAAAATCAAACAAGCAAGCGTCCTAATATGTGATTTTCTGTTTCTTTTCAGATTGCCTCTGCTCCTTTACTAAAAGAAATTTCCCAGAGCAGAGCTCTGTGGAAGTGTGAGTTGGGTTTGGGAGCCTGGAGAATTCCCGCCGCTCCGTCCTGCGCAGGTGTGATCTGCTGGAGTCACCGCCAGGGGTTCTGGCGTGGCCAGTCATCTCGTAGCTGAGGCCAAGGGTAAGTCTGCAGCTTCCTGCTTTAAAATGGGGAGAAGAGGCTGCTTTCGCCTGAAATACTTGCTTGGCACAGTAGGTTGGACATTAATAAAATGGCAGGAAGTGTAGCCCTGATTTGTTGAGACACATAATATTTCCGTTTTCAAGGGACTTGGTTGAAAAGTTACGGTCACTAGCCCTGCTGTAGGGTGTGACGCGCTGAGGAGCTGGTGGCAAAGCACAGGCACCTCGCCCCGTGAAACGCCCTGCGCTCAGCTCTCCGGCCCAACAGGTGGTTCTCGAGGCTGCAGGTCGGGCCTCCTGTGCCGCTGGGAGCCCTGAGACGAGGGGGCGCTGCCGCCCGGATGCTCAGTCCAGCAGAGGCTTCACTCCGCTCTGATGCTGAGAAGACAAGTCTGCATCAGAAGTTGCCAATAGATAAAGGGTTTTGAGGAACGTTTACCTGTTTGTACGAGAATGTACTTGTGTGTGTTAAACTGAAACCATGTCTGTATTGTAGGCAGGCGGGTTCTGAGATCCAGGGGCCCTGTAATAGCAGATACTAGACAGAGTCATACCCATATAACAAAGCATTGCTTAGCCCTGGCATCGTTTGGGATGTTTGACTTAGGGCGTAAGAAATGCTGGGCAGCAGTCTGGCCGACCTGGCTCCGTCTCTGGCTGTGTGAGCAGGTGCAATTGCACCTCCAGACCAGTGCCTCACAGCTGGATCAGTGCCTCACAGCTGGGGCCAGTGCCTCACAGCTGGGGCCAGGGCCTCACAGCTGGGGCCAGGGCCTCACAGCTGGGAGCAGTGCCTCACAGCTGGGACCAGTGCCTCACAGCTGGGGCCAGGGCCTCACAGCTGGGACCAGTGCCTCACAGCTGGGGCCAGGGCCTCACAGCTGGGGCCAGGGCCTCACAGCTGGGACCAGTGCCTCACAGCTGGATCAGTGCCTCACAGCTGGGGTCAGTGCCTCACAGCTGGGGCCAGTGCCTCACAGCTGGGGCCAGGGCCTCACAGCTGGGACCAGTGCCTCACAGCTGGGGCCAGGGCCTCACAGCTGGGACCAGTGCCTCACAGCTGGGGCCAGGGCCTCACAGCTGGGGCCAGGGCCTCACAGCTGGGACCAGTGCCTCACAGCTGGATCAGTGCCTCACAGCTGGGGTCAGTGCCTCACAGCTGGGGCCAGTGCCTCACAGCTGGGAGCAGTGCCTCACAGCTGGATCAGTTCCTCACAGCTGGGAGCAGTGCCTCACAGCTGGGACCAGTGCCTCACAGCTGGGGCCAGGGCCTCACAGCTGGGGCCAGGGCCTCACAGCTGGGGGACAGCACCCAGTTTATTAGCTTCCCTACAGAACCTTGTTTTGCTGCTTTTATTCATAAATTGTTTTAAACTACTCTTGAAATCTGTAACTTTGTACTATAAAATCTCTTGGTGTGACTTCTGTAAATTTATTTAGTTTAGTATACATTAGCGTTTTCTCTCATTTGGTCTAAAACTACTACCAGAATTTTGTAAATGGGTTTTTTCTCCTTGACCACTTTCTTTTTCAGGGGCATGGGAGTGATTCTTAATTTAACTTGTGTTCCCCGCTGCTGTGTGCTAACCAGAACGGCCCGGAATTAATATGCAGTGTTTCTTAAAGGGAGGGTTCAGTGCCTGACTGCCTTCGCCTCACTAACCTGTGTGACTTCTTCTGGAGAAAATGACCCCTTGTCCTGTTTATTTAGGGTGTTGCTCGTCATGATTTCTAGTCGAGACCTGGTTTGGGTTGGAGAGCTGGGAGCTCCGATTGTACAGCCTGATTCCAAGCCCCTTCTCTCTCCCTGCACCTGCACTTGAAGCTGTGCCGACCCTGCCCACCCGGGCGCCGCTGGCTCTGACTAGCTTTACACCCCCTGCCCTGCATTGCTAGGGAGCTCCCAGCTACCTCTTCCAGGCCTCATGGGAGACCAACCCCACTCTGCTGTTTCATGCCCCATCCTGGGCGATTTCCATGACCTTAAAAACAGCAACAAAAACTCCTGGGTACGGGGACTCCGTTTTTCTAATAGTCATTGCGGTGGAACCTGTAATGCAGCTCATATTTCATGGCAAAATAAGCTAGAAATTAAGTGCAAATCCTCAAATCTGATCACCAGAATTCATTAGTAATTCATCACTAACAAACTGACACTAACTACTTCTTTAGCAAGTTCTTGACATCAGTGACATTAACGGACAGTAAGCTATTGTCAGGCCCTGGCCGGTGTGGCCCAGTTGGCTGGAGCGCTGTCCCGTGCACCGAAAGGTCTCGGGTTCCATTCCTGGTCAGGGCACATACCCAGGTGGTGGGTTGGTCCCTGGATAGGATGTATACGGTAGGCAACTGATTGACATCAATGTTTTTCTCTCTCTCTCTCAAATCAATTTTAAAAACATATCCTCGGGGGAGGATTAAAAATCTATTTTAAGAAAAGGTTATTTTCAGGGTCCTCTCTCAGAAAGTAGTGAGGCAGGGGGAGTCGCAGACTCACCGCGGCGGCATGTTCTGCACAGACACCCGCCAGAGTCTACTACGCTTCTGCAAACGAGAGGTGGCCTGGATGATTGATTATTAGTGAGAGCTGGACGTAGATCATCATGAAGATATTCCTACAAAAATACTTATACAGACCTGTAAAATGTTAAAGATTTGTTATTTTACAAGTTCACGAGATCCACACCAAAACCCTGATTTACTTTAATGTTAAAAATTACTTTTGTTGTTTAGAAAAATGTTCAGTGGGAAATCATGAGCTATATCCATTCACATAATAAATATTTGCTGTGAGCACGGACTGGATTCTAGGCTGTTTTTCTCGCAGTGACTATTTTAGCACTGTGCTTTCACAGCCACAGAAATAGAGAATTCCTTTTTAGACACTGGCTGTCATGGCCTCGTGTGGGTGGCAGGACCCAGGCAGCTCCCTGCAGCTCTGCGTCGCCCCGTGGTCGTTGATGCTCGTACAGCGAGTCTGTGGTACCCAAGGGGCATGGGAGTGATTCTTAATTTAACTTATGCTCCCTGCTGACCCTCGGAGAAGAGGCTGGGGCAGCCAGCAGATGCTGCGTTTGAAGGGAATGTTAAGGAACGAGGTGGGTGGGCAGAGGTGTGATGGGTCAGCACAGGCAGCTGGTGGGCCAGCAGCAGGGGGGTGGGACCAGGCAAACTGCTTGGCCAGTGGTCTCTGAAGAGCCAGCAGGAAAGTGACCGCTGGGTCACCTTTATCACTTGCCACGTCTTGGGAAGCAGGAAGCAGCGCTAGCCTGGTAAGTGCTAATGGGACGCCGGCCGGCACACCTCCAGGCATTGGGCGCTCTGGTCTGTGCTGTCCCAGCGAGACCTACTCTGGAGGCAGTTTGAGGGGGGGGTGTCCAGGCTGCATCCCAGAGGGGCCTGATTGGGGTCCCCGAGCCCCTGCTTTCCTGCCCCAAATTCTCACCTTCTCCAGGAGCCTCCCCCCCTTTGAGGTGAGGGAGCCAAGCCTTCTGAGCCCCGGCCCTGGCCGTGCCCACTCTGGGAGGGGAGAGCACGGGAAGACATGTGCAAACCCCCCTGTTCCACTGGGTGTCAGCGTGCGTCTGCACGTGAGTCTTCCCGCCCGTGCTTGGGAAGGGACCGTGATTCTCTGGTGGCTGGCACTTCCTGGGCAGGGGCATCGGATGCCATGCTGATGATGTTCGATCGTTTGAAAACCTTTTGGACGCTTTTACAGGAGAGAGCCTAATGGGTAGGAGGATGTTGGTGGTGTCGGGGAGGACAGATGGTGGCTTAGGTGACAAGCCTTGTGCTAAGTGAGGTAAGTAAACAAGACCTGGACTTCACACACTGCCAGTGGCTGATAAGAATATCCGGAGAGGAAATGCTGGCAGTGCGGCCACATGTGCCTGTTTTTAAGCTCTGTGCCGTGTATTTGACAATGAGATGGTAAGCTATCTAATGCACATCCTGGTGGTGTGGTCTGCGCACATTGTGAGGAACTCCCACCGCTGGCTAGTGAGCACGCCGCCACCTTGCAGCCTGTCCTTCGGTTTGGAGGGCGTTGGCGGTTCCTCTCAGCGAGGCCGGGTGCAGTGCAGGGCTAACACGCAGCCACTGTGCTGCAGGGTCAGGACTTCCTCGTCTGCCCGGAAAGTCTCCCTCCTCGCCGCTCCCCATTTTCCTGCGCCCCAGCCCTGGGAACCACTCCAGCACTGTGTTTCTATGACTGCGACGTTTTTTTAGACTTTGCATATAAGTGACACCACGCAGTACTTGTCTTTCTCTGTCTGGCTCATTTCCGTAGCGTAGTGCCTCACGGGCCATCCTGTTGTAGAAAATGGCAGGATGTCCTTCTTCCTGGTGGCTGGGTGATATTCCAGAGTCTGTCTGTGTGTGTGTGTGTGTGTATGTGTGTATGCGCGCGCGTGCGCATGCGTGCACATATTTCCCGTCTTTTACACAGATGCATCTTTTTCCTTCATCCATGTAGACCAGCGGTTCTCAACCTGTGGGTTGTGACCCCTTTGGGGTTCGAACAACCCTTTCACAGGGGTTGCCCAAGACCATCAGAAAACACATATATAATTACATATTGTTTTTGTGATTAACCACTATGCTTTAATTATGTTCAATTTGTAACAATGAAAATACATCCTGCATATCAGATATTTACATTACGATTTATAACAGTAGCTACATTACAGTTATGAAGTAGCAACGAAAATAATTGTATGGTTGGGGGGTCACCACAACATGAGGAACTGTATTAAAGGGTCGCGGCATTAGGAAGGTTGAGAACCGCTGTTCTAGAGTGTCATGGCTTCAGGTCTTACGTTCAAGTCTGGAATCCTTTTTGAGTTCGTTATACTTCCCACAGCACCTTTGTATGAGCGAAGCTTCATAAAATTGCAGGGAGACATTTCCCATGTAGTCCATGAACTCGTCATTTTCTGATGGCTGACGGGGAGATAGTGCGGAGCCAGCGTGCTTCTCTCACCCTCGCCAACGCCAACGTGCCCAGCAGGTGGCTTCCTGGGAAATGGAGAAGCAAATTAAAGACAGAAAAAGCATATTCCTGACCAGCCATCTCCCCACATACACGCCTTTTCCCTGACAGATTGTAGAAGCTAAATTCACAACATTCTAGTCATTTCTCCACTATTCTGAATTGTACCTTAATGTTTACAAAGCAGTTTTCATAAATTCTCTCTAAAAACAGGCGATGAGACCCCCACCCCCTTTTCATGAAAGGAGAGGGTATGTGGCTTTACCTGCCACACGGGCCCGCCCTGGACAGCGCCCGGCCCGGCCTGCGCGCGGCTGCAGGGCGCTGGCCTGGCGCGCTCTCTGTTTCTCCGAGTCCCCGAGCAGGAGCAGCGGCAGGGGATGCGGAGGTGACAGGACAGTGCTGGAGACAGGCCCGTGGAGCTTCCTAGAGGGCATCGCTGCAGTTCCCAAGTTAGGACAAGTAAAGTCCTTTTCTTGACCTCCCTCCTCCAAAACAGCAAAAAGTGTATTTCTGCTTCGCACCAGTGTTGCAGGGTGGGGATGTGGGCTTCTAGCAACTGAGACCGTGAACAGGGCAGTCTTTCTGAGGGGGTGGACATGTTTGTTACCTTGTTTTGGTGATGATGTCAAAGTGAGTGACTAGATCCAAACCTGTCAAATTATACAAACCTGTCAAATTATACACTAAATATGTGTAACTTTATATGTATTAAGTAGAACTCAGGAAAGGTGAAAACATTACATTGCTGTGGCAGCAGGAGAACCTACGAGCGTGTGTGGAAACACTGAAGGGTGTGTGTGGAATCACCGCTGTGGGCGCAGCAGTGGCCTGGATGCTGGGGCAGGGTGCTGGGGGTCCCCGACCTCTTGCCTCCACCGTCTCCTGTCACCATGTGCTTCAGTGTAGACAGCAGGAAAGGGTCTTGTGTTTTAGATTCCTGCCTGTCAGATCGATTTTCCTGTCCACTTTTATGATACTCTAGTGGCCCAGTGCACAAAATTCGTGCACTTGGGGGCGGGGGGTACCTTAGCCCGACCTGCGACCTCTCGTAGCTGAGAGCCCTTGGGGGATGTCCGACTGACAGGGAGTGGGCCTAAGCTGTCAGTTGGACATCCTTAGCACTGCTGCAGAGGCAGGAGAGGCTCCCGCCACCACCGCTGCGCTCATCAGCCATGAGTACGGCTTCTGGCTGAGCGGTGCTGCCCCTGTGGGAATGCACTGACCACCAGGGGGCAGCTTCTGCATTGAGCGTCTGCCCCCTGGTGATCAGTGTGCGTCATAGCAACTGGTCGTTCCACTGTTGGGCCAAAACAGGCTCTCCAACATCCCCCGAGGGGTCCCGGATTGCAGGAGGGTGCAGGCCAGGCTGAGGGACCCCACTGGTGCACAATCGGGGCCGGGGAGGGATGCCTGAGGTTGGCCAGCCAGAGAGGAATCATGGGAGGGCTCCAGGGTATGTCCGGCCCATCTGGCTCAGTCCGTTCAGTCCCAATTGGCCAGATCCCAGCAGCAAGCTAACCTACCAGTAGGAACGTCTGCCCCCTGGTGGTCAGTGCACATCATAGCGACTGGTTGACCAGTCGACTGTCTGCCCCCTGGTGGTCAGTGCATGTCATAGCGAGAGGTTGAGCGGACTTAGCATATCAGTAGCATATTACGCTTTGATTGGTTGAACGGCTGACTGGATGGCCGGACACTTAGCATATTTTATTATATAGCAGTGGTTCTCAACCTGTGGGTCGCGACCCCTTTGGGGGTTGAACAACCCTTTCACAGGGGTCGCCTAAGACCATCGGAAAACACATATATAATTACATTTTTTTTGATTAATCACTATGCTTTAATTATGTTCAACTTATAACAATGAAAATACATCGTGCATATCAGATATTTACATTACGATTCTTAACAGTAGCAACATTACAGTTATGAAATAGCAACGAAAATTTTATGGTTGGGGGTCACCACAACATGAGGAACTGTATTAAAGGGTCGAGGCATTAGGAAGGTTGAGAACCACTGTTATATAGGATTGTAAATGTTTCCTTTGGAAACAATACTCCTCCAAGCTGTTAAAATGGCTATGAAAACATTATGAATAAATGAGACCATCAAAGATCGCAGGTTAAGGGGAATGGCTTTTGAGTCTGTGTTAACAAGCAAGATGTTAACCAAAGCAGGTTTTGAAAGGAAACTAGTCCCTTTGTGCTTGCTGAGGCGGGCTGCGCCTGCCAGCCAGGTCCAGGACCCCGGGCAGCTTGCTGTGAAGACACTGGCCTTCTGGGCCTCTCAGAGTCGAACTTGACCAGCAAGAACGTTGACAAATGAATTGGTTGGATTTTGGCTTGACCGCTCTCTGGAAGAAGTAAGAGGGACCCAAATTATTTAATCTCGGTGGTGGTTCCCTGACCTTGGCGCTCCAGCCTCCCGTGTGGAGGCCTACTCCGGCCACAGTGCTCAGACCACCTGCGGCCAGGGGAACCCGGGGCCAGAAAACGCTTTGTCCGCTTCCATAGGACCCTGCTTTCTGCTGTCCCCCACCCCCAGCACTCATGGGGAATGAATGAGAATTGCATTAGATCTGAGACCCCTGCCCCCAAAGATTAGAGGGACGTTCATGCTAAGCGCAGAGGAGCCGGGGAGAGCTGCTGATGCACAGAGCCTGAGGCAGGATCGCCTTCCCTGCGTCTGTGGAGCCTCTTTGTGGGAGAAGCTAAATGCCAGCCATCCTCAAATGACCACATCCCAAAACCCGAAAGCTCACGTTAAAGACAATTTGTAAAGAATCGGCCATATTTTCCTGGTGGTTAGATCCCCGGCCTCTTCAGCCTGTGCCTGGAGCAGAGGTCTCTGGAGAAAGTGTCGTGCGTGTGTGTGTGTGTGTGTGTGTGTACGCACATGTGCACAGTGGAGGCCCTAGTTTTGTGACTGTGACGTGGAGGGACTAGTGAGTGCTGGGTCTGTGGTCTTGGGATTCTCAGGGCAGCTTGGCGCCCCAACCCCGGCTGCTACAACCACAATATTCCCTGGGAAATTGTTCAGGAGCGCGGGAGACCCACTGGCCCCCCTTCTCCCCTAATTGCAGGAAACACTGGACCTCATCTGCCCCCTGGGTCTCAACTCCAGGAAGGGGAGCCAGCACTTTTCCCCGGCAACAAGCTGCCGACGCTGCTATTTTTTATTTTTTATTTTTATTGATTTAAGAGAGGAAGGGAGAGGAAGAGAGAGATAGAAGCATCAGTGATGACAGGGAATCATTGATTGGCTGCCTCCAGCACGCCCCCTACTGGGGACTGAGCCTGCAACCCACGCATGTGCCCTTGACCGGAATCGAACCTGGGACCCTGCAGTCCGCAGGCCGATGGTCTATGCACTGAGCCAAACTGGCTAGGGCATGATGCTGCTAGATTTTGTCGGCTGAGTGGGGCCAGGCATGGAGAGAGCTGGGAATGTGGTTAGGTGCTTGGGCCAGAGTGGAGAGGACGCACCAGGGCCCTGCCTCAGTCTTCACTTTCCAGAGCAAGCATGCCGGCCTCGGGGTTCTGCAGGTCGGCGCCTGCGCGCCTGCTGTGCACGGACACCTGGGCAGGGCAGATGCCTGGCCGCTGGCGCAGAGCTCCCCAAGGTGCAGAGGTGCCGGAGCCGGTGGGCCCACCATGCACATGTTTCCATCAGCACTGGTCCCGAATCTGGCTCCTCATAATCGTGCAGGGACTCCAGGCCCAGGCCCCAGCTCCAGGGATTAGACTTGGGGAAACCTGTGCATCTGTGCTTATTTTTAAAACTTCTCCAGTCATTCTGATCAGGGAACTGCTAACGTGGACCCTGGAGTTGCTATCCCCTCCCAGCTGGAGAGAGAGGGCTGGTCCGGGGCTGGGAGCACAGGGGAGGTGAGCCGGAGGGAAGGGACTTCCACCATGCAGGGTCCTGTCTCCTCCACGCGGCCTTTGTGCCTAGTCTACCCCTCTGCTGGGGCCACGTTGAAATGCGTGTTTTCCTGAGGAGCTGCTGGGAGCATAGGCCCCGCCTGACCCGCCTGGAGTGGCTGAGGGGCCTGGACAGCTGAGCTTCATCGCCTGCCGTTCTCCGTGTGAGGATTTTCGAAGATTCACACTCACTGCAGTGCGTATTGGCAGTTATGATTTTTGATCTTATGGTGAGTTAACCCTCAAGGAAACTGGTCCTCGGCACCGAAGTTTAACAAACTACCACGAGGAAACAGGAAGCAGCTTCGCACCGTGTGCTGAGGACAAACCAGGAGTGAGAGTGCGGGGCCTGCCTCCCACGCCTGCTTTCTGCTCTGCAGCGTCCAGCGCGGCGAGGGCGGAGGCCTGGAAACGGAGGCGCAGGCACAGGAGAGCAGTCACGGGGCAGAGTCTCCGTTGTTTTGTGTGAAGGCAGATCATTTCTCTTCCCGTGGGGACTTCTTACAGAGCCCTGACTTCTGCCCAGCAGAGCCGGATTCTGGGTCACCTGCAGAGCACAAAAGGGGTGTGAAGTAGTTACAACTTTGCAAAAGGCCACACACACACGAAGTCAGTCCTGCTCTGTCCTTATGTCACCCCCTGAAGACACTTCCTGGGGTTGCATTCCAGAGCCAGGCCTCTAGCCCTCAGGTGGTGTCCCTTGTGTCTTAGGCCCAGGTGGTCAGGATTGGAGCTCCTGGCACTGCAGTGTCCCCCTGATCTTCTGAGTAAGGAACGGATTGCACTGCAGCCGTTAGAACCACAGCTGGTGCCAGGATGCTGTGTGTCCTTGAAGGCCAGCCCCGTGGGGCCCAGTTCTGTCCCCTTGGGTATGTTGCTTGCAACACGAATGTCGATTGTGGGGAGGCCTGTCACTTTGACTGTCTTAGGAATGGAAAACGTAGAGGCTTCTGTATAGAATATCTGATCGCTCAGGTTTTTTTAATACAAAAAATGTAACCAGTAGACCATACATTTCTTATTCCGAAATTAGAGCCAGATTCCAAATGGATTCTGGTAAAGGGCTCGATTCCTTTGTATCAGCGAGGCCCCTGGGTTTGGGCCATGGCAGACGTATTCCCGCGGCACCTCTCATTCCAACACCAGATGCCTGCCGGTAGGTGTCCTTTCCCCTGAGCGGCTTCTCCACATCCTCCACCAGACCGGCGCACCTGAGACACATTTTACATATGCACATATGTTCACAGTATGTTGGCAATAAAAGGATGGAAACATGCATTGTGGGAGCATGGGTCATAACGAAAGAACCAGGAATGGCCACATAACCTCAGACACAGTGCAGTGCAGGGCGAGGAGCATGAGCAGGTGCCAGGAGGCCAGCCAGGCGCTTCTCACGTGTGCCGTCCCGTGTCCTGGCGTGACTGACTGAGACCGGGCGTGTCTTTGGCGACGCTGACAGCTTGGGGAGGACTTGTCCGATGTCCCACAGCCGGGATTATCTGGTGTTTTTCTCCTCATTAGTCCAGAGCTGCGATGTTCAACTCTCTTCATCTCATGGCACATGTAAACTAGTGACTAAAATTCTGCGGCACGCCAAAAATGTCGTTTTTGCTGATCTGACAAGAAAATAGGTATAATTCTGATTCATTCACGCCGGAGGGCTATTGTTGTGTTGGCTGCTGTCATTTGCTTATTGGGCAACCTCTGGGAACAGGTCACCAGTTGAAAATCACTGCGCTGGAGTTAGGGGATTTGGGGGGAAGATTAGAGAGGTAAAGTGCTGTTCTCATCACATCACGTCCGGGGCGCATCACGTCCGGGGAGCATGGGCCATCTGGCGTGTCCGTGTGTCGTTGACCTTGCTCACCTGGCGGGGGCGCTGTTTGCCAGGTTCCTCCACACTGAAGTCACTCTCCTGCCCACACTGCCCTCCTGAGACGGAAGTCCTAGGGGCAGCCACACTTGGGGGGCAGGGAAGGAGGGAGGTACACTCCACCCTAAGAGGGGAGTCTGCATAACTTACTTAGAATTCTCCTGGGGAAATCTGTCTCTTCTCTCCCATGCATTTATTTACGCATTCACTTCCTTTCTTTTTAAAATTAGTGTCATCACATGCATGCATACGTCTAGAGATTTTTCGCTGGCGTGTCTAGGGTTTTATGAAAATGGACCCAGGTGGATGCAGTCCTTGGTTTTCTGCTATCCACATGGTCGAGAGTCCTCTGTCCTTCGGGGAAGCTGCCTCATTCCACTGCTGTGCAGTGCTGGGCGAGGGCCTGCAGACCCACCTGTGCCTCCTCCTGTTGACTGGCACTTCATTCTCTTCTGTAACTGGCATAGCAGCGCTGTCCCGAGCACTGGGCAGGTCCCCTGACTCACGGGTGCGGTTCTCTCCTGCCAGGAACTGGAGCAAGTTGCTACCTCGTACAGCGCGCCGGTGGCCCCCTTCGCAGCGTAGCTCCAAACTGTCTTCCCGTTCTCTCTGCAGCGGATCGGAGCTGCCCTCTGCGCCAGGCCTCCTGACCTCTCAGCGTCTTTTCACTCTCCCGTCCAGTGCAGAAGGGCAGCTCCCTGTGCCTGTGCCTGCGGCCCGGCTGCTCTGTCCACCGCGGGTGCTGCCTCTGCAGTGGCGCTGTCTTTCGCCTGCTTTTCAGTTGAGCTGTGGGTCTCTCTCGTCCTGACTGTAAGGCTTTTACGGATTCTGGACACCAGTTCTCCATCGTTGCACGTGCTGCATACAGCGGGCTCTTTGCAAGTGTGTGTCGTGCTTTGCTCTGTGGAAATGGTACGTCCTACCTGAGGGTCCAGGCGGCGCGCAGTGCTGGGCCATCGCGTTGGGGCTCAGCTTCCACGGTGAGGAGTTCGTCTTCCTGTGGCTCCGCCCGAGGCCACGTCCACGGGGTGTTAGTCAGTGTTCAGCAGCCTCTCGTCCTTAAAGGACAAAAAGATCAACACTGTTTAACGCTGGGATTTTGTTGACAGAGCTAAGTTATTTTTGCCAGGAATACAGTCTCGTCTTAGACTGTGCTTCTCCGTAGTTTAATGAGCTTTGCTAAACGTGTCTTCCATTTTCTGTCGTTGTGCTAGTCAGTTGCTAGAAAGATTCGCTCGTCATTGATCTGCATTTCATGAACATTTATGTATACTCATGTGTTTTCACCCTTTTTACTCAAAGTAGCTCAACAGCATGAAATTTAAATTTTTAATTGGAACTCCCTCTGGCTTCAGAGAGCCCTTAGTCTGTGGCATAGCAATGGCTGGAGCACAAGGTGAGGTTGGCTTATGAAGCCGCTGACATGTGAATCCAGCTGCACGTGACGGCTTTAGTACCAGACCGCGGACACCAGACGGGGCTTGTGGCGGAGGCTCAGTGGCGTGTGGGACATGCGCGGCCCGGTGGCTGCGGTGGGACATGCGTGGCCTGGTGGCTGCGGGGGACATGCGCGGGCCTCAGGGGCCCGGGTGGGGTGTGCGGGCCCAGTGGCTGCGGTGGGGTGTGCGTGGGCCACTTGCCCACTCGCTCCTGCACTGACTGGCTGCACACATCACCGACTGGAGCCCTGCTAAGTGCTCTGTTGGGAGGAGAGCGAGTCCTGTCCTCAAGGAATTACGTGGAGGGAGAAATGGACGAGCAGCCAGTTAACATATGTGTGAAGTACTGGTCAGTGTGGTGGGAGAAAGAAAGAGCAAGGCTGGAGGCGGGCAGCAGCCATGGCAGACCCGGGTACAGGGGGTAGGGTCTGGGCAGAGAGTCGGATGTAGTCACGGATGGGCTATGAGGAGGAGGAGGAGCGAGGGAGGTGACATCTGAACAGAGGCCTGAACACAGTGAGGAAGCGAGGAGCCGCGGTTGTCTGGGGAGAGATGTCATGTTCATAGCAGGCGATTAGGTGACACGGCTGTGATGTCATGTTCATAACAGGTGATCGGGTGACACAGCTATGATGTCATGTTCACAGCAGGCGATTAGGTGACGGCTATGATATGTTCATAGCAGCCGATGACGTGGCAGTGATGTCATGTTCACAGCAGGCAATTGGGGTGACACGGCAGTGATGTCATGTTCACAGCAGGCAATCAGGTGACATGGCAGTGATGTCATGCCCACAGCAGTGATGTCATGCCCACAGCAGGGCCCTGCTGGGACGCAGTGACTGTGGCACTTGCCCCTTGCTCTCCTGTCCCTGAACCCGGAACCTCCGGCTTAGGAGGGAAGCCATCAGACAAGTCCCAGCTAAAGGGCAGTCTGCGAGTCCCTGCCAGCAGTGCTCAGGACTGAAGGGTCCTCGCCACAAGGGAGGTCACGGCCAAGAGGAGCCGCTGGAGACTTGAGGACTGAGCTGACGTGGGGTCCTGAGTGGGTCCTGGATTAACGGGGGGTGGTAGGTAGAAAACTAAGGACTCTGGGTAAACTATGGACTCTGGTTAATGAAATATCGCTGTTGGCTTAGTGATTGTAACAAGTGTGTTATACTGATGTAAGATGTTAAGGGAAACAGAAACAGTTCTAAGAAATAAAATTTATTGTAAGAAATAATACATACGCTAGATACCTTGATTTCCTCATGCTGTTTTCTTGAGTGATCGGGGATATTTCCGTAAGAGAAGTATACGCTCGGAATCTATGTTAGTGTCTATTTTTCCAAAAGCGCTTGTAGAGGTATCTGCGGAGATTAAACCTGTGCCCTCGCTGTCCCAGGGTCCCTGCTGAGCACGGGGCGAGGGCCCCATCCCCAGGGCCAGCACCGAGGGTTTCCATCAACTAGGAAAACCGAGAGCATTGGGTGCGTGGGACGTGGGCATACGCCATGCAGACCTGCAGAACGGACGTGGCCTGGGCAGCTCAGTCACATCTGACAATGATGAGGCCCAGGTCATGCGAGAAGGTGTTTTGGGGTCACTGCTTCTCATTTTACCCTTGTATGTTTCAGAATTAGGCAGCGATCGTGAATAATAGGAGGTAAGGGCAAAGGTCAGCTATTGATTAATGTAGCTGAACTCATTAGTAAGACTTGAGGGAGCTCATGACATTTATATTTTGTATGTTTATGAAATAGATGCTTGAGTTATAAAAATTACAACTTCTCTTCTGGTTGTGGAAAAATATGCCTAATAAACCCCTAGCAGTGGGCTGGCTGTCCATGTGCTTTGTGAGCCGCGGTGCACCTTGTCTGAGGGCAGGTTTCACCAGGGATCAGTGCTCATTTTCTTTTTTTAAAATATATTTTTATTGATTTCAGAGAGGAAGGGAGAGGGAGAGATAGGAACATCAATGATGAGAGAGAATCATTAATCGGCTGCCTCCTGCATGCCCCCCACTGGGGATCAAGCCTGCAACCCGGGCATGTGCTCTTAACCAGAATCGAACCCAGGACCCTTCAGTCCTATCCACAGAGCCAAACCAGCTAGGGCAATGCTCATTTTCGGAGATGGGTAATTTTTTCTTTTTTTAAGTCCAGCCTTATTGAGGTAGACTTGATCACTAACATTGTAAGGTGTTTAAAGCAGCGGTTCTCAACCTGTGGGTCTCGACCCCTTTGGCGGTCGAACGACCCTTTCACAGGGGTTGCCTAGGACCATCCTGCATATCAGATATTTACATGACGATTCATAACAGTAGCAACATTACAGTTATGAAGTAGCAACGAAAATAATTGTATGGTTGGGTCACAACGTGAGGAACTGTATTTAAAGGGCCAGAAGGTTGAGAACCACTGGAAAGGGTACATTGTGGTGGTTTGATATATGTGCACATTGTGAAAGGATTCCCCGCTAGTTAATTGACACATCCATCCCCTCACTTACAGAAGACCGTGTTATCAACCACAGAGCCAGCGTATTTACCCTGGGTCCTCGGGTCTTACCGCTGAACGGGTCCCTTCTACCAGCCTCTCCCTGCATCCCCCACTCCACAGCCCCTGGCGACCACTTTCTACTGTTTCTATGAATGTGACTTTTGGGGTGTTGGTCTGGTCACTTCATCCTGTGGTGTGTTGCAGCTTGGCCTAAGACGGTGGTCGGCAAACTTGCGGCTCACAAACTGCAGCTCACGAGT
>NW_005871501.1:329949-372449 GCF_000147115.1 Myotis lucifugus
ACTGTGTGAACTGAGTCACTCTCTAAGCAACCAGTTTTTCGTGTCAAAAAAGAATAGAAGGCCACACCACTCCTCAATGACAGTTTGTATGTAATGTGTAAGAAGAGTAAGATATCTCAATGTGATTTCTTTGTCTATTTTTGCCTAACAAATATATGAAAAGGACCTTGGGAATTTCTAACCCTCATTAGGGTGTTATAACTGTTAATTAAAAAACTGGCCGACACATTATAGGCTCAGTGGATAGAGCATCGGCCTGCGGACTGAAAGGTCCCAGGTTCGATTCCGGTCAAGGGCATGTACCTGGGTTGCGGGCACATCCCCGGTGGGAGATGTGCAGGAGGCGGCTGATCGATGTTTCTCTCTCATCGATGTTTCTAACTCTCTATCTCTCTCCCTTCCTCTCTGTAAAAAATCAATAAAATATATTAAAAAAAAACTGGATTTCCTTATAAAAATTGAGACAGTTTTACTTTGAACTAAGAAAGATATGTGGCTACTAGTCACAGCTCTTCTAGCCCATATTTCAGCTCTGTGCTTGATACATTTAAAAGCAGGGCTTCATTATTTGATCTCATTTTCATTTAAACTTTCAGCTTCAACAAATGATCTCTTCCACGTTAAGACAGGGACTCTGCGGTCTCAGAGTTGCATTACCTCTTGTTCCCTGTTGTATGACCCACTGTTGTGTGGACGTGCATTGCATATCAGGTGATGATTTAGGATTCTGTCCTGTGAGCTCGTTCACAGGAGAAACGCCCTCCCAATGTATTGCCCACCTAATATGGAGACTTTTACAGTAACTGGTGCCAACCACCAAAGTGAACGTGGATTTGTTTTTGTATATCATAAGCGTCCAAGTATTTAGAACCAAAAATGTAAAACAGCTAGCCACAGATTAGTGGGAGGATAATTAGAAAAGAGACAGAGTGTTAAAGAGAATACTAATGGGAGAAAAGCCAGGAGGGACTGGGAAATGGTGAGGGTCTGTGCCCCAGAAGGTGAAGGGAAGGATGTGCAGGCTTATGTGGCTTCGTGAAACCACATTGCTCTGTCCCTGGGCCGTGTGGTCCCCCTCGTGTCCTGGGGAAGGGCAGGGACCTCAGGTAACGTATTTCCCAGCACCTGGCATCTTGGTTGCTTCTTATTAAAATTATCGTAAAGAGCATAGAAAACACCCTTTCCTGATGAGAGAGTTACTCAGAGCCTTCAGTTTTTTGTTTTTTTGTTGTTCAATTTTCATTTTCATTTTAAACTTTTTGGCAAGAACCACCGCAGCAGGCAGTGTCACGGTTTCCTTTGGCATCAGAACGGGTTTGAAGATGCCTTGGTTCCCGGGGATCGCTGTCGTCCAGAGGCCCGTGGTCAGTCACTCGCGGAGAGCCTTGTTTTAGAACACAGAAACATGGACTCAAAGTGCCCAGAGACTCAAGTGAAACCCTCCTACCAGTGCAGGTGCTCACTGCGTTTCCCCACATGGCACGCTCTTTTTCAGACCGTCCATATGTCCCGAGTGTTGCTTTTCTCTATTGCATGTTCCTGTGTGCCCCCTGGGGAACCGCATGGGGAGGGGTGGGGGGGAGGGTCCTGGCATGTGCTGCGTTGCTTGCTGCAAGGCTGGCACTGCTCCTGGTGCCTCCCCCGCTGAGCTGCTGCCCGTGCACCCTGTGCTGCATGGTGAGCAGCTACCAGCTGCTGCGGACCATGGACGGCCGCTCCTTGGTGGGCTCAGCCAGGCGGGCGGGTGTTGCTCTGCACATCAGCCTACGTCTCCTCCAGTCCTCTTTTGTCTAGAAGTCAGTCCCCGTAACCAGCCCCTTCCGCTGCCAGTGCTTTCTCCCGCCGTAGCTCACGACTGCCCTCTTTGCTCCTGGGCGCAGGGTCGGCAAACACCCCGGGTTTCAGAGCCGGAGCCGCCTGCAGGCAGCTCTTTGCAACATTTTAAGGCCGTGGCTGCCTGTTTCCTGGTGGAAGCAGGCCGTCCTGCAGCGGCTGTGTGCAGGGTCTCATTTGATTTCACATGTTTGGTGGTGTTTTTTGCATTTTTTGTTTTTTAAGGAGTAAAGCAGTTGATTGTCTAAGTTGAAACTTTTGCAGGTGGGTGTTTAGAAGGAGAGCATCAATTAGTAGTGAAACGAGCTGTTCTTATGCCACTAATTTAAGTTGACTCAGTCTATAATGTTTAATCTAAGAGCTAAGAAAAGCAGTGTAGTGACGCAACATGCTGTGAGGCTCCAAAAGGGCCACGTGTGTTCTTCCGTGGGTTTTTTCATAGCCTCGCATGTTCCGTTCAGTGGGAAGGTGACGCGCAGCTGAGAGCTGGGCTGTGTGTAGACTTCAGATGCTGGGAAGGGCCCTGGAGACAGCCTGGCCCAGAGCTTTCCTCGGAAAGTCAGGCAGGTTGAGTGACTTGTCCCGGGTTGCAAGGACTCTTCACAGCTGAGGCAGGTCCCGGCTGGCGCGTCCACAAAGCCACAGATGTACGGCCAAGAGCTGCAGGCAGGAGCCCAGTTCCCTCCGCGCCCTCCCCCGGACGCAGGCAGGAGCGAGCCCGCCACTCCGCAGCCCGTCTCGGTGACCAGTGTTGCCTGTCAGGCAGCGTGTGGCCTCCCAGCCTTGCTGCCTGCTCTGACGTGGAAATGGGCTCTCTCACTCCCTGTGTGAAGGCCCACTTTGCGTTATGGAGCATCCTCTCTGAGCCTGTTCGTGCCTCAGCCCGAAGAGCAGGAGGGGGTGAGACCTGCCCAGGCACATTTTCGGGAATATAGCTAAGTGGCACCTCTGTTGAGAAAGCACCACCTGTTTGTCTCCATTGGTCCTGCCTTTGTCCTCGAGGGGGAAGGGAAACAGTTAGATGATGTAATCATGGCAATAAACACAATACAGCTGCCATTTGGGCTCTTGCTGGGTCCCAGACCCAAGGCTAAGCCCCACAGTGTCACGGCTGTCCTTGGAACCGAGGAGTAGAGGCGTTGTCGACTGGCCGCGGTCTGACGCTGCTGGCACAGAGGCTGGGCGGGGAGTGTGGTCTGAGGAGGTGGGCGGGAGCCTGGTGCCATTGTCTTTGCCCACCCCGCCACCTGCAAGAATATGCTGCCCGTTCTCGTCTCGTTTATTTGGCACGTTTGTTTTACTTGGATGTGGTCTGGGAAAGATGCACTAAACTTGCCAGTGGGCTGACACGTCAGGTAATACTGCAGAATGTCATATACTGCCATGTCTCGTACACCCTTTTGCATATAAAAAACTGCTTGTGCTGATGGATCCAGTATATGTGTTGAGAAGTATTAAATATGTATTGTTAATTAAAATTTAAAAAATATTCTTTTCATTGGCATCTGTTGCCATTTTGCCATTCACATTTGACGGAGAGTTCTGTACTTCTGAACCATGGTTGTTCAGAGTTAAATATTGTCATGTTATTTGCCGCCCTGCTTGCAGATGAACGGGCTTTCTTATGAGCAAGTCCGGAGGCCTGGACACGGGACCTGTGTGTGGGGGGCCCTTTGGCCCTGACCCTGTCCCCCTGAGCTGGTCTTCCAACATCTGCCCACTGGAGGGGGTGCTAGGGATGGGGACTAGCTCCTTTGTCCCCCCTTCAGCTGGCAGCCCCTCCCCAGTCATTGTGAGTTTGCCTCAGGGATAGCAGCTCCTTCCAACTTAGGAGTCGCCTTCCTCCCTCCCTCCCTGTACTTGGGACAACACCTGAAGTGTACATTCCTAGGAATGATGGAAGTCAGTCTCCTCCATTCATTCCAGTTTGGGGGCGAGCAGAGAGGGGGTTCATCAGGAACTAGTGTACCTTGGACCCCTCAAGACACAGCCCAGCTAGAGCTGGGCCTTCCACCCTGGCCACTGGCCTTACGGGTGCCAGTGTCTGGCCCACCGTGGGGTCTCACAGTTCTGTTGAAGGGTGGAAGGAAGAAAGAGTCGTAGGAGAGCTTGGTGTGTACTTGGGGGATGCTGGGTGCAACATCAGTCCATCTGTCTGCTCCTAGTAGTCTTGTCACAGTCCTGGCAACACAGGCGGGTGCCCCCGGAGAGGTCAGTCTGGAAGCATGGAGGAGTGTGTGTGACATGGTGATGAGACAGGAAGTGGAGTGTATTTCCCGAGCAAGCAGTTATTGAATTCCAGGCCCTGAGGCCACAAAGGGACTAAGATGGGCTTTCTCAGGGGGGTAAAGACAGTACAGCGAGTGGGTGCTGAGTAGAGGTGGGTGGTGCTGTTGAGGCTGCGGGTGGGGAAGGCTGAGAGTCCCCTGATGAGCCGGGGTGTCCCACGGGCCAGATGCCCGCGACCCGGTCAGGGGCGTGCAGATGGACTCAGCTTCTGGAAGAGACTGGTTTTCACTTTTAAAGTTACATTTAAGCCGCTTGAGGAAGGTTTCCAGGCCCAGCTTCATGCTCAGCTTCCCTTGTTCCCACCACGTCCTGGCTGTCTTCCCTCTTGTTGTCAGGACCTTACAGAGTGGGTGGGGCTGCTGGGGCACCCAACGGCAGCACCCATAGGGCTGGGGCACCCAACGGCAGCACCCATAGGGCTGGGGCACCCAACGGCAGCACCCATAAGGCTGGGGCACCCATAAGGCTGAGGCATCCAACGGCAGCACCCATAGGGCTGGGGCACCCAACGGCAACACCCATAAGGCTGGGGCACCCAACGGCAGCACCCATAGGGCTGGGGCACCCAACGGTAACACCCATAAGGCTGGGGCACCCATAAGGCTGGGGCACCCATAAGGCTGAGGCATCCAACGGCAGCACCCATAAGGCTGGGGCACCCATAAGGCTGGGGCACCCAACGGCAGCACCCATAGGCTGGGGCACCCAACGGCAGCACCCATAGGGCTGGGGCACCCATAAGGCTGGGATTTTGTGAATGAACTTGGTGCCCAGAGAGGGACATGGAAGACCCAGAGAGCGGTCCTGGGCTGCGTTTAGTCCTTTATCTGGGAAGAGGTTAGGAACTCGGTACTTCTTCTTGAAGCATCTCCAGTTCCTGGCGGTGAGTCCATGGTGTCAGGTACAACGCTCGGAAGAGAGTTGGGCTGACGAGCTCTTCGCTTTGCCTGACGCAGTCCTGCCGGCTGCGAGGGGACCTGTCTTGGCTGCTGCCTGCCCTGCCCTCCAGCCCCATGTCCCACTCCAGGGGTGGCCCACGGCCTCCTTCACACCTCGCTTACGGCCTGGGTAGCCTGTCTTCTCTTCTGCACACACTTCCTCCCTTCTCAGCAGTTAGCAACCTGAGCCCTGTGTGACGGAAG
This sequence comes from Myotis lucifugus, assembly GCF_000147115.1. Classification (NCBI taxonomy): domain Eukaryota; kingdom Metazoa; phylum Chordata; class Mammalia; order Chiroptera; family Vespertilionidae; genus Myotis; species Myotis lucifugus. The sequence continues at coordinate 335,214 of NW_005871501.1, forward strand.
GAGTAGGTGCTGACTGCGGCAGCTGAGTGCTGGTGTGGGGCTCGAGTCTGTTTTGACCTGGACCTGGCCTTGCCTGAGAGCGTTCATACTGGTGAGCCTGTCCCAGTCTCTGAGCTGCCCTGCAGTGTCTCTGACACCACGCCTAAGACTGGCCACAGGGAAGCCTTCTGGGCCCCTCCCAAGTCACACCTGGGCCGTCAGAAAACTGAGGTTAGATGTGCTGGTTGCTGAGGCCTGATGTCCGTGCCATCCAGTGTCACAGGTTTCTCATTACGGTTCCTGTGGGGGCACATATGTTAAACCCAAGACTCTGTGGGTGTAAGAAACGCCTGCATCTGTCCAGCAGCTGGTTAGTCATGGCAAGTGGTGATCCTGTCCCTCCACCAGCACCCACCTCACTCCCACACCCAAACCGGGCTGCTCGCCAAGCCCGGGAAACCCTCGATTTTGCAGGCCTCGGTTTAACGGACTTCTGGTCTAACAGACCACATTCCCGGTCTGTATGTCATATGTGAGAATTAACACCCTGTTAATCTTTAAATGCTTTTAACCAAGATTTGCTTATAGTTAAATTAACAGGTTATTTTTTGTTATTGACTCATTGTTATTTTTAACAAATTTTAGTGAATAGGCCATATGTTGGAAAAAATACTGTAGTAATTTCACTAACATAAATATTATATATCTACAACTATAGTCTATATAGTTAAACCCAAGGGTCACCGCTCACAGACAGTGTTCGGGAATGATTAGCAGGTGATCACACCGCATCGTGTGTGGTAAGGGGTGCTGTTGTCATGGGGTGTGACTTCTGCAGCAGTTTTACCGCGCTGGCCCGTGTTCCCCGTGCGCTAGGCCATGCCCAGCCTGTGCATTTGTTTATTCGAGGTGACTGGTGAACACACGCATTTTCTAGGCCTATTCAGTGTAAACTTAAAATTGCTGTATTACATATAGGAAACTTTCTGTGAGATGGAACCTTTCCTACTTAATTTTAATCACACAGACCTGTCTACATAAGTCAATGTAGGTGAACTAACTGATTTGTCATTTTTTTTAACATACACATTCGGAAAACCTACTTCATTACATAACGGCCTTTTGACTTTCACGGACACCCCCTCGCCTGAATTAGTCCGTTATATCGAGGAGTTACGGTGTTACTGCGCTCTTTTCAGCTTACCCAAATGCAGTGTTCCCCCGGCTTAACCATGGTTTTGCCTCCGCAGTTTCAGTTATCTGGGGTCAACTGTGTTCTGGAAATATTTAAAGGAAAGTTCCAGAAGTGAACGATGTATAAGTTTTAAATTGCATGCTGTTCTAAATAGTGTGATGAAGTCCCGCGCTGTCCGGGGATAGGAACCATCCACCTGTATTCATCGCCCTCACCCCCCCCCCCCACCCCCCGTGTGGCACTCAGTAGCCGCCCGGTTATCAGATCGACTGTCTGGGTGCCCCAGTGCCTGTGTTCATGTCCCTTTATTTTACTTTGTGCGGGCCCAGAGCCATTCACATAACTTTCATTACAGCATGTTGTTAAAATTGGTCTAGCATATTACTGTTGTTAATCTCTCACTGCGCCTAATTGATAAGTTAATCACAGGCACATATGTATGGGAAACAAGCAATATAGACAGGGTTCAGTACTCTCTGTGGTCTCAGGGGCATCTTGGAACATGTCCCCTCAGATAAGAGTGGGAGTAAAGTTTGGCATATTTAAGGGCTGGAATGGGAGCGAAGTGAGAGTTGGGGGAGAGTCGTGTTTTTTTGTTTTTTTCTAGAGCTCTTAAGTGAAGTGACAGAAGGTAGATACAGCAAAAAAGAAGGAAGAGGCGGAGAAAATTTACAGAGGATTTATCTCGCAGCACTGGGAAGCATGGTGGGACTGAGGGACTCAACGCATGTCGTCTAGGTCCTGTCTTTTTCTCCCTGGGCCTCATGCCTGCCCTCTCCTTCATGCTCCACACTCTGGGCGCCCAGGACGGTGCCCCCACTGCGCACTGGCCCTGAGGAGCCCGGCCTCCCCCGTGGCCGCGTGGGTGGAGCCCTGCAGAAGCCACGGGACAGGAGTTTGGTGAAGAAGAGAAGGCTGCTGAGCAGATAAAACAACAGAGAACCGCTGGGCTGATCTTTTTTTAATTAAATGTATTAGGGCGACTTGGTTAATGAGATCATGTAGGTTTCAAGTATAGATTTCTAGGTTACAAGATCTGTATATTGCACTGTGTGCCCACCATCCAAAGTCAAATTATCCTCTGTCACCATATGTCTAGCTTACTCCACCCCCCACCCTCCTCCGCCTTCCCTCTGGCAACCCCTCACTGCTGTTTGTGTCCATGAATTTCAGTTTTCTATCCCACATATGAGTGAAGTCATATGGTTCTTGACTTTTTCTGCCTGACTTATTTCACTTAGCATAATGTTCTCAAGGTCCATCCATGTTGTCACAAATGGCAACATTTCATCCTTTCTTACGGCTGAATAGTATTCCATTGTGTGTACCAGTAGATACCACATCTTCTGTATCCATGTCTTGGCCACCATGAGTGGTGCTGCACTGAACATAGTGGTGTATATATAACTTTGAAAACATGATTTCGAGGTTTTCAGGTACATACCCACGAGTGGGATTGCTGGGTCCCATGGTAACTCTGTTCTTCATTGTTTGAGGAATCGCCAAATTGCCATCCATAGTTTACATTCCCACCAGCAGTGAATGAGGGTTCCCCCTCCAACAGCTGTTAGTACTTGTCTTGTTGATAGTGGCCACTCTAACAGGTGTGAGAGTATCTCATTGTAGTTGTGATTTGCATTTCCCTAACAGCTAGTGAAGCTGAATGCATCGATCTTAAATGGTCATCCTTTAAAAAATCTTAAGTTTAGTAACCTTGAGGTTTTCCTCCTTATATGTTGAAATATTTTTATCATAAATGTTAGAACTGGGTGTTCTCTGAATCTTACCAGCATATCTAGTTTTTACTAAATATAAATTATATGCACATATGATCATATGAAAAGCTATTAGAAGCCAAACATTATCCTAACTCTGATATGAAAACTTATTTCAGTTACTTGGTACCTTAATCAAATCTTGTCAGATTTCTTAGCATTTAATAACAAAAGCCTTTTGTAATTTTTAGTTGACTCTAATAATAGGTCCTAACTCACATGGGGGAACCCCCACAAATTAATAACCTCTATTCTTTACTTAGTATAAATGGCTTTTCAAGTACAAGAAAGCTTTCTGATTAAAGGTGGTTCATGTTACAGATCTGATTAGTAACAAAAATAAAATGTCTTTGCCTAGAGCTCCTAAAACTTGGATGCTGTCTATGGTAGAGAGTTTTTATGAGTTAATTTGAGCCAAATTGATAGCAATTGTTGGAAAGCAAAATCTTAACGGATTGAGAAAATGCTCCTGAGAAGGCAGTTTTGCAGCTTATTTTACACGAGAGGCCCGATGCACGAAATTCGTGCAAGGGGCTTGCCCCTCGCAGCCCCGGCTTCGTTTGGCAGGTCATCCTGACGGTTATTCTGCTGTTCGGTCTAATTAGCATGTTAGCTCTTTATTATATAGGATTAGAGTCAAAGATGGAGGTGTAAGGGGGGTACATGCAATCCACTGATGGTAGATTAAGGGGGCAGGGGAAAGCAAAGCAGGGAGACTTCTGGGATTGGATAAAGAGTGAAACAGAGAGACACATCCTTTTACATTGGTGGGTACAGGATAGTTAACATTTATTTCACATACAGATTGTACTCGGGACAAAATAACAATGGGGGTTCAGTAGTCTCCTGCTCTGTGGGTGTGTCCTGAGGGGTCTGGACAGAGGGGTGACTGGCATTCCAAAGGCATGTTATCTGAGATGCAAAAAGACAATGAGCAGGCTCAGTCACGGTAAAGATTGACCTTTGTCAAGGGAACTACGGTCGGTGGACATGACTACCTACCATGGTCTGCTTTTAGTTAGGAAGTTTTAACTTCACACCATCCCATGTGGTTACTTTCGGTCTCTGAGTCTGTCAGGCTGCCACACAGGCCTCCTCTGAACCTGCCAGGTTTAACACGTGGCCCCCTTTTTGTGCACAGTACATTATGTCTAAGTGAGTTGGCTTGAGTATATTTCTGAATGATCAAACTTGTCTGACTTTATCTTAAATCTGCAGAACTATGCTGGAAGGTGACAGAGCATATTTTAAAGTCGTCTGTTTACCATTCCTTGGTCTTAAAAGGAGTACATGAGAGATTTTGACTTTAAAATCACTACCATTAACATGGATAACACAGTCAAACTTTTGTTAGAACTCAGTCTTTCATGCATGTAATTTTATTCAGGAACTAGAGGCCTGGTGCACAAATTCGTGCATGGGTGGGGTCCAGCCAGCCCACCCTAATTGGGGCGGATCAGGTCGGCCAGGGGGAGAGGGTGGGCAGTTGGAGGGCCGGCCCCGCCCCTGATCAGGGTTGGGGGCTGATCGGGGGTGGGGCTGGCCAAGGGGAGGGGCTGCAGGTGGTTGACCAGGCCCCACCCCCTGGTCGAACTCCCAGTCAAGGGGACAATTTGCATATTAGCCTTTTATTATATAGGATGTTAAAGCTGCTTATTGTTGTCAGTGAAAAGGTAACTCAAGGGTCAGAGATTCAGTAGTTTGCTGCCACACAGACATGCCTCAGAGATGTTGCGGGGCTGGTTCCAGACCCCTGCAATAAAACGAGCGATGCAATAATGTGAGTGGTCTGCGTCTTTCAGGGTCTTGCCTCCAGTTTGTAAAAAATGCAACCTCTCTGAAGTGCAGTAAAGCACAGCAGGATAAAAGGAGGTGTGCCTGTAGTGTTAAATCCAACTCAGCTATTAGTCATTTAAAATTATTATTGCTCACAGAGTAAGAAGTAGCATTCCTGTTGGTACATACGTTATTTATTATTATTATATGCAAATAAAGTTCATTGCACACATTGTGGCTGGTCTCTAATGTGACAGTGATGGAGGGAGCTCCATCAAAGAGCTTATTATGTCCTCCTGGGCCACAAGCCTAGTGCAGGCAGCCCATCCTCAGGTCGCGCCCTCGCTGCCCAGCCTGGCTGCGACTGGCCTGGGGACTGGGATCTGGCCTCTCAGAGACCTTCACCCGGCACCTCCTGGCCAGCACGCCTGGCATTGGAGCTGCTGGGGGGCATGTTGGGGTAAGGGGGTTTGGGGTCTTCTGCCCACCGGTCTCGGGCAGCACACACAGGACCCCAGGCCACTCCCCACAGCAGCAGCCTGAAGCAGCTGAGCAGTATAAGATTTCTTCTAGATCTTAAATGCCACAATTTTATGATAGTAGATTCGAGGGAACGGGAATGTTTGCAGAGCCTAACCAGTGTAGAAGCTAAAATCTTGGTCACTCCTGAGCTCATGCCACATGAGACAGTGTCTTCTCTTTTTAAACGTGATTTCCATTCCTTCTTTGTTCTTTCTTCGTGCAAAGCTGTTGCAGTTTATGCATACTGAGAAGCTGTGGAGGAGAGCATTGCTCTGCAGAGAGCGGTGCGCCGTCGCCAGGGCGGCAGGCAGGAAGGCCTGTGGATGCTCGCATTCTAGATGTCCTCACTCATGAAATGACCTGCCCGACGCCCCTGCAGCAGTAGCTCCCTGTGCAGGTGGATTTACGATAAACTCTAGGACTAAAGAAAAAAGCATGTAATTTGAAGCCCCAAATCTTGCTGAAACCCGCTACTGCTCCCCGTGCACAGGAAATCTGTGCCGCCACTGCGTGTGCTTGACTGGAGCCGCCTGGGCCCTGCATGGGTTGGGCTCCCGGGCCTGAGAGAGGGGAGAGGGTGGGGGAAGGGTGCGGCCAGGCCATGCGGGCCCACTCCTGGGAGTTCTTCCCTGCACGGCCCAGGTGCACAGGAAGTCATGGGTGGGCCAAGTGGGCAGGCCCCAAGGGGAAGTGCTGGAAAGTATGTCCTTCCGAAATCTGTGCAGAGGGTGTGAGTATAAGCTGCTCATTGAGGGCTTCTGGGCGGCCACGTTTGCTTACTCCTGTTCACTTACAGTGATAAAGGGGCCAGAGACTTTGCAAAGTTTGTGTGAGGATTTGCCTCTCCTTTTGGGAAAATACATAAAATTTTAAGAGAAAAAAATTCACCTGGTCCTTGTAAAAGACACATTGGAATTCCAGTCATTTTTCTTAAAATGAGAAGTGGTGTGACTTTCGTTAAAGGAAAAGAAACGGAGAAGATGTGTAGTGGAAATACACACATGGGGAGTGGGGACAGCAGGCTGCCCTGAAAGGGAACAGATTTTCCTTCAAATTAGAGATGCTGCTTGGAGCCCAGGCGTGGTGGGGTCATCTGGGGCTCAGGCTGATGGGCACACGTGTGTCCTCTCCTCCTCGGACACACAACAGCACTGCTGCCCCTGCTCACACGCATGTGCCCTGTTCCACATTGAGACATGGCGATGGTCACACGGCTTCATGGTTACTCGTGATGCCCTCAACCTCAGCCCCACCTCCACCTGGAGGCACCGGGCCATTTTCACGGCCTAGAATCAGAGGAAGGGCTCCTTGCTATTTGGGAGGGCCAGGGGCGTTGGCAGAGTGGACTCTCGGCGCCTCAATTCAGAGTCCGTCCCGCGTTCATTGCCCATAGAGCCTGCTGCACATCAGCCTCTGACCGAGCTGTGTGCTTGGCCGTTTCTATTGGGAGCGCGGGTCGGAGCCCCCACTGCTGTGTGCTTGGCCGTTTCTATTGGGAGCGCGGGTCGGAGCCCCCCACTGCTGTGTGCTTGGCCCTTTGTATTGGGAGCGCGGGTCGGAGCCCCCCACTGCTGTGTGCTTGGCCCTTTGTATTGGAAGCCGGTCTGAGCCCCCACTGCTGGGCCTTGGCCCTTTCTATTGGGAGCGCGGGTCTGAGCCCCCACTGCTGTGTGCTTGGCCCTTTCTATTGGGAGCGCGGGTCGGAGCCCCCACTGCTGTGTCCTTGGCCCCTTTCTATTGGGAGCGCGGGTCGGAGCCCCCCACTGCTGTGTGCTTGGCCCTTTGTATTGGGAGCGCGGGTCGGAGCCCCCCACTGCTGTGTGCTTGGCCCTTTGTATTGGAAGCCGGTCTGAGCCCCCACTGCTGTGTCCTTGGCCCTTTCTATTGGGAGCGCGGGTCTGAGCCCCCACTGCTGTGTGCTTGGCCATTTGTATTGGAAGCCGGTCTGAGCCCCCACTGCTGTGTGCTTGGCCGTTTCTATTGGGAGTGCGGGTCGGAGCCCCCACTGCTGTGTGCTTGGCCGTTTCTATTGGGAGTGCGGGTCGGAGCCCCCACTGCTGTGTGCTTGGCCCTTTGTATTGGAAGCCGGTCGGAGCCCCCACTGCTGTGTGCTTGGCCGTTTCTATTGGGAGCCGGTCTGAGCCCCCACTGCTGTGTGTGTTGGACCAGTTCCCAGACCCCCTTTCGCACCTTTCTCCATCTGCAGAAATGGGGGGAGGCGCACTTTGCACAGGAGTGTTGTGAGGGTTTGGGTCGTGGGGGTGTCAGTAGGTCGGCTTCCTCCCTGTGCCAACACCTGTCTCTTGAATGTCACTGCAGCAGCAGCTACACATGACACTGCCCCGTGGAATGAGGGTTCCCGGGTCCCAAACCCCTGACAGGCACACGTTCTATTTTGATGGCTCTCGGCGCGGGTAGGGCCATGGCCACGGGCACTCAGAAAGGACTGCAGGCCTCTTCTGGTAAAATACAGCTCTGAGAAAAAAGGCAAAGCCCAGCTCAGTTAATAAGAGGTACGCTTTTTATCGTTCCTAGAGCGCTTCCTGTGCTTGGTGCATATAATCCAAATTCAGGTACCTGATGTCGGCCGTTACATCCCCGAAAATCCGCACGTCAGCATCCTCATCCCCAGGAAGTCGGCTGTGACTGTATTTGGGGCAGGGCTCTGAAGAGGTAATTAAGTTAAAATGAGGTCTTTGTGGTGGGCCCTGATCCAATGCGACTGGTGCCCTGGTGAGAAGAGGGAATCAGAAAACACACACACACACACGCACATACACACCTGGTAAGAAGAGGAAATCAGAAAACACACACACACACACACACACACATACACACCTGGTAAGAAGAGGAAATCAGAAAACACACACACACACACACACACACACACACACACCTGGTAAGAAGAGGAAATCAGAAAACACACATACGCACTCACATGCACACGCACGTGCACGCGCGCGCGCGCGCGCACACACACACACACACACACACGCAAGGAAGGCCATGTGAAGACACAGAGGGCAGCCATCTCAAGCCCAGGAGGGAGGCCTCAGAGGGAACCAGCCCTCATCTTCTCCTTCTGGCCTCAGAGGTATGAGGAAGTCCGTTTCTGCTGCCCCAGCCCCGGTCTGGTTTGGTTGTGGCAGCTGCAGCAGCAGGGCCAGTGCCATCATTGCCCACATTGATGGGTCAGGAAACTAAGACACAGACGCAGTCACTTGCCCCAGAGCACGCAGCTCGGATTCCCCAGGCTGTGTGCTCGGTCACTGCTGAACCACCCCCCAGGCCCACCCAGCGTGGTCTCAGGGACTCTTAGATCACATTAGAGCAAAACAGGGCTGTTTTCCATGGTCTGGCTGCTACGTGGAACGTTCCAGTCTTGGTGGAGAAAATAAAACTCCACATGGGCAGAGAGGGGGCCTGCCTCATTTATCTCGCTCTCCCAGAACCTAAGGGTGGCCAGCAGACAAGGTAGCATGTTCATCACACATCGCTCACGTGTCTGCAGCAGCGTGTTACGCTGAGCTCTGTGTCTGCTCTGTGATCTTGACGCCTTTATGTCCTGGTGAATAGGCTAACGCTTGATCTTCCATAGTATTTTTTCATGTGGCTTTTGTTATAAGTTTGCAAAGGCCCATTAAAAAGTTACGTTTACATGTGATTTCTTGAAATGTTTGTTACCAGAAACTGGACTCTGCCGGTGGTTTTGGCTTCAGGGTGGGAGCACTTTCTGAGGTTCGGAGGGTCGAGCCTTTGAGGGAAGTTCCCCGTGAACCGCTGCCTGGGGTCGGGGAGTTGGGGGTCACCACGCTCTCGGGTCTGGGTGAACCCTCCGAGGTTGGAAATCACATAAAGGATCCGTTCTAAGATTTGGACGCTCACGTTTTGATGTGAGCGAGTTAACTCAGGTAGAAATCACTTTTTAACTTGGTGTGATGCCCTGGCTTGCTTGCTCTTGCGTTTCCCACGCACTCGCGTGTACTCACCGTGGCACAACGGGGACCAGTGGGCGCTGTTAGCTCCAGGAACTGATGTGTTCCCCTGAAAGCCCCTCCACATCGGTGTGCCGTCACCTCACCGGCCGGCCGCGTGCCTTTCAGTCTCCTTGCTCCGCTGTGACACCAAACTGGGCACGTGTCTCGGGCGGCAGAATCCTAGGCCCGGGCGGGTCCGCTCTGGAAGGCAGCGCCCAGCTGCCCGCGTGGCGGGTGGTCCCTGCAGCGTTCTCTTCCTCCTGGTCCTGCTGCCCAGCCCGGAGCAGAAGCACGGCCAGTGCGTGGGATCGTTCTGTCTTTACTCCAGTTTAAGGAGTAAAAGGAGAGAGAGGTACAAGCTACCCACTGAAGTGCTTTAGTGTCATTTGGGAAAATAAAACAAAATAAAAATCTGCAATGGCTGCAGTTTCCATACCCTCGGAATCTGCACGTGACTCCCGTGGAGGTGGTGTGCCGCCCTCTGTCTGGAAGGCGGAGGAGCATGGCCAGCCCCCTGGCCCCGGGGCACTCAGCCCTCAGCCCTGGCCGCGCTGCCCTCCCCCAGGCTCCCGGCTCCAGAAGGCTCAGAATCCTACGCATTCTCGGGGGGCGGGGGGAAGGGGGGCACGGGGAGGGTGAAGTGTTTTTGCCTTACGGCTTTTCAAATAGTTTCTCCTGCTCTGGAAAAAATCAGTTTCACACTACAACCCTCACTCACTCACATGTATAACGGAAGCAACAATACTGTATTTGATGCACTGTTAGGTTTTGTATTTTATTCCCCTAAGAAAAAAGCAATACATACATACAGGCTGGTCACAACCCACTAAATGGGTTTTATGATCCACTCGTGGGATTTTAGTCACAAGAAGAAAAATTCTGCCTTCATCACAGCCTGTTGTAGGAAATGAGCCTTGTTTTGAAAGAAAAGAATTGCCAGATGAGAAGAAAGGAGAAGGGTACGGGTTTCTGCCCAGGGGCAGCCCTGGGAGGGCACGGGTGCCAGGAGTGGTGGGGAGGGCGCATGGCTGAGGGGAGGCGGTGGAGCGCGCGGCTGGTGCAAGCTCTGCTTGCTGAGACCTGACCCTCCCTAGAACCGGTCTTTTGAGTTCATTCGTCCAACTTCCTGCCCAGCACAAGGCTGTGAGGACGTCTTGTCTGTGCCTTTATGCCTTCTTTTTCTGAGTGGCACAGGAATTCTCTAGTTGTTTCAAAAGGAAACTAACTTTCTACTATTTTGTTGTCTTTTGGGCTGCTGTTACCTAGCATTTTTTTAAGAGTAAAGGAAAGAGGTCAGTTTTAGCAGTTCTCGGTTTGTAGTCTTGGCAAGTGCTCATTGCAGCCATCAACATGTGACTTTGCTGATAGTGAGCCTGATATTTGCTGATATTGATTCTGGAAAGGAAGGGAGAGGGAGAGAGAGAAACATTGGTGAGAGAGAATCATAGATTGGCTGTCTCCTGCATGCCCCCTACTGGGGATCAGCTGCAACCCGAGCAGGTGCCCTGGCCGGGAGTCCAACCGGTGACCTGGTCATGGGTCCACGTTCAACCACGGAGGCACACCGGTGGGGCGATTTCCCCCCTGAGTGTTATGGGCAGGGAGGTGGCAGCAGGGTGCCCAGCAGCGCCCACTGCAGGCGTCGGTGCCCACTGAGCCCCTGTTGTGTCTCCACAGGCCTGGGCAAGACCAAAAGGAAGACGAGCGCGAGGGACGCGTCCCCAACGCCCAGCACGGATGCCGAGTACCCTGCCAATGGGGGCGCCGACCGCATCTACGACCTCAACATCCCGGCCTTCGTCAAGTTCGCCTACGTGGCCGAGAGGGAGGACGAGCTGTCCCTGGTGAAGGGGTCACGTGTCACCGTCATGGAGAAGTGCAGCGACGGCTGGTGGCGTGGCAGCTACAACGGGCAGATTGGCTGGTTCCCCTCCAACTATGTCCTGGAGGAGGTGGACGAGGCGGCCGCGGAGTCCCCCAGCTTCCCGAGCCTGCGGCGGGGCGCGCCCGTGAGCAATGGCCAGGGAGCGCGGGTTCTGCACGTGGTCCAGACGCTATACCCCTTCAGCTCCGTCACCGAGGAGGAGCTCAACTTCGAGAAGGGAGAGACCATGGAGGTGATCGAGAAGCCGGAGAACGACCCCGAGTGGTGGAAGTGCAAAAACGCCCGGGGGCAGGTCGGCCTTGTCCCCAAAAACTATGTGGTGGTCCTCAGCGACGGGCCTGTCCTGCCCCCGTCTCACGTCCCGCAGATCAGCTACCCGGGGCCCGCGGGCAGCGGGCGCTTCGCTGGCAGAGAGTGGTACTACGGGAACGTGACCCGCCACCAAGCCGAGTGCGCCCTCAACGAGCGGGGCCGCGAGGGTGACTTCCTCATCAGGGACAGCGAGTCCTCGGTAAGTGACCTGGGGCGTGATGTCCACCCGGCGCCGGGAGGTTCCAGGAGAAACAGTAAATGGGTGTGTATGTGTGTGCATGTGTGTGCATGTATGTCGATGTGTATACAGTGCATAGTGTGGCAGCTGAGCACCGTTCCTTCGCAGATTGTGTGAACAGACCAGAATTAGCAAGAGCATCCTGGGGCTCTTACTAAGACAGGTGCGTAGGACTGATCAGTGTCCCTGTGTGAGGTGCGGCTCCGTGCACCCAAGTCCGCGGTGAGTGAGGGCCTCACTCCACGATCGCACTTATTCCCAGAGACACACTCACAGATACACGGGTGAGAAGGTTTGTGCTTTGTGAAGCTGTTCGTCCTCTTTACCAAGTTTCCCTTCTGTTCTGAGGACCTAAACATCATGTTCTCTCTGGTTCCCATTGTTAGCGACCCTCGTCGGCCCTGTGGTCAACTCTGTCTCCACTCTGGGCCCCAGACGTGTCAGCTGCTCCCAGCTGGACGGGCCCTGGTTTCTGACGCAGCCTTTGCTGGTTGGGTTTTCTTTGTAAACCATGTGCATCGTATCCTCCTGAGGTCACCTTTGCCGCAGGCACCACCACCGAGTTCATCTCTGAGCAGCTTTGGAAGCATTTGTGAACAGGACTGGAAGGAAAAGGGTGGTTCTAGAGCAGTGGTTCTCAACCTTCTGGCCCTTTAAATACAGTTCCTCATGTTGTGACCCAACCATAAAATTATTTTCGTTGCTACTTCATAACTGTAATGTTGCTGCTGTTATGAATCGTAATGGAAGTATCTGATATGCAGGATGGTCTTAGGCGACCCCTGTGAAAGGGTCGTTCGACCACCAAAGGGGTCGCGACCCACAGGTTGAGAACCGCTATTCTAGAGTGAGATGAGTTAGTGTGTGTGACGCCTGGCCTGCAGCAGGGGCAGTGCCAGCAGTCGGCAAATTTGGGGTCTGTGTTTGGGGGATGTGTCTGAGCCTCTGAGGAGGAACTGGGCCAGGATCATGCGTGTGCGTGCACATGTGTGAGTGTTTTGGAAATACTCAACTGGTTTTCCAGGCCTCTTTGCAAAAACACCTTCCATATGGTTAGATACCTCTGTCCCCCAAAAAACAAAAATAAAAGTTCTATGGATAGAGTTCATTGTGATTACATTGCATTGGTTCTGGCAGGCTTCCGTTTAGTTTTTTCAATGCAAACTATACAACTAGTAAGTGTGTGCTATGTGCTGTAATTGTCCTCTGAAAAGATTGATGCCACAGTAAGTGAGTGCATAGTCAAGACTCGGGTGCTTGATCCGTGAGGAATTAAGGCCACAGACATGTTTATCCCCTTCAGAGGCTTGCGAGGCAGCCATGGTGTGTTCCTTTCTGAGGCAGCAGAGCCCATAGTGGTGCAAGTCAGACCCGTTGTGGTGTCGGCAGCTTGTGGAGTTAGCGGCCTCCCTGATGTGCCGGCCTGATCGCTCACTGCATCTGAAATCTGAACTCTGAGCTTTTCTTATCCAGCTGTCAGAGTTCATCATCCCTGGCAGGACATCACATTGCATGGTTCGCCTGTGACGTAAGCTCTGTGCTCAGCTTCCTTAGATCTGTGTGCGGCAGAAGAATGACAGGGCAGCACGTTTAACTCTTCTGAGCAGAAGTTCAGAAGCCCTGGAAAAGCAATTACAATGTAAAGCGATGGATCCAGAGCCCCTGGTCTTGACTTAGAACACCTGGGTGTGAAGAGACATCTTAGAGCCGGGCTGAAGCAGCCCCCAGTGTGGGGACACCAGCCCAGTCATGGTGGCTCCTGTCGGGACTGGGGCAAGAGAGTCCTCGGGAAGAGGAGTGAGAACAGCGGCCTGCAGGTGGCTGGCCTTTGTGGGCCTGCTGCTCTGCGTGGACGCTGCGTGCGGGTGGCGTCTGAAGGAAGTTCTGGTTGGGAGGCCCTTGCCTTGTGCGGGTCCATCTGAGAACCGGCCGATGCGACGTCTTGTTTGTCTCATGTTACTACAGACTAGGCCAGTGGTCGGCAAACTCATTAGTCAACAGAGCCAAATATCAACAGTACGACGATTGAAATTTCTTTTGAGAGCCAAATTTTTTAAACTTAAACTATATAGGTAGGTACATTGTTATTAACTTAATTAGGGTACTCCTAAGGCTTAGGAAGAGCCACACTCAAGGGGCCAAAAAGCCGCATGTGGCTCGCGAGCCACGGGACTAGGCTGACTGCTCCATAATGGAAACGTTGTTTACATTTGATTTTAACGTTCTGACGGGGGCTTTCGGATTGTGTGCACTGTCTTAACTTGAACCGCGAATAGTGTGCCTGGGCCTCCAGTTCTAGGGCTGTGGGAGCAGACAGCCCCTCGTGGGACCAGTACTGGCTCTGCACCCACGGCCCGCCGGTCTGGAGATGCCGTGTGGCCTGATTAGGTGCAGGCTGCCTGCCCCATGGGTGTTGCTGTCGTGCACCTGTTTGTGCCAAAGGGCTGCTGCCAGGCTCTGAGGCACGTGCTGCTCTGTCCCGACAGCAGCAGCAGGCCAGTCGGCTGCTTTTCTCCTTCACAGCCTGTCACCTGCGGCTTGTGGAACTGCCCTGATGGACAAGTGGACAAATCTTTGCTTATTCCTGTCCCTCCATCCGCTGCCCCTGCCTCTTGCTGGAGTCTCGCATCCTCTTTCCTCGCATCCTCTTTCCTCTCCCCGGTCCGTTTCCCTGCTCATTTGCATGTCTCAGGGGAGAGCCTGGCTCTCAGTCTCCACCAGGCCAGCTGAGGGCCTGGGCCAGAGGCCAGCGCGCACCTCGCACCTCGCAGGGTGGACAGGGTTCGTCCTCAGCATTTCTCAGGGCTCGGAGGCATCTTCGCCTGCGGGCCTTTTCCTTTCTGCAGCCTTGGGGCCTGGAACCTTCCTCGTAGACCACACAGGACGCCCGGCCTGGGTAAGCTGAGCAGCTGTCTGAGAGCGCATCTTCAGGCTGCGTCCTTTCTACAGGCCGCCTGATGGTTCCAGTGTCAGCAGCTAGACTCTTGCTTGTCGGGATTTTGCATTTAAAAATATGTAATACATTTCAGTTTTGAAAGATAAAAATACACCCAACTCTGAGTCCAAGGAAATACGTGCTTTTGGGGGGAGAAGTGCATATTTTGGGAAAACAAACAAGAACATTGCCACACCCGCGGCCTCCGGTGTCAGTGACGTGGGCTGTTCCGCGGGTATCTGTTAGACACGGTTCACCAGTGAACGCGCGAACCAGCCACAACATGAGGAACTGTATTAAAGGGTTGCGGCATTAGGAAGGTTGAGAACCACTGTTTTAGACTAACACATAAAAAAATGTTTTTTTTTAATGTTTTTTATTGTGGCAAAATATATATAACAAAATTTACCATTTTGACCATTTTTAAGTGTAGGTTTAGTGGCATTGAGTGCATTCACATTGTTCTACAACTATCCCTACCATTCATCTCTAGAACTGAAGCTCGACACCCATTAAATACTAACTCCCTATTTCTCCCTCCCCTAGCCCCTGGCAGCTTTTTGCTTTCTGTCGCTAGGAGTTTGACTACCCTAAGTACCCATGGCGGGGATCATACAGTACTTGTCCTTTTGTGTGTAGCCTGATTTCATGTAACGTCCTCAAGGTTCATTCCTGCTGTAGCATGTGTCAGAGTTTCTTCCTTTGGAGGCTGAATGGTATCCCTTCATGATGTGTATAGACCACAATTTGTGTATCCGTTCACCCTGCCATGGGCATGGGTCGCTCCCACCTTCTGGCTCTGCTGTGTAACGCTGCTCTGAACACGGCGTACAAATGCCAGCTCAGTCCCTGCCTGCAGGGCTTTTGGGTGTAGATCAGGGTGGAGGTGCTGGATCAGATGGTAATTCATTGTTTAGTTTTTTAATTCATCTGTTTTCCACAGTGGCTCTGACATTTGCATTCCCACCAGCAATGCACAAGGGCTCCAGTCCCTTCACATTCACGCCAACAGTTTTTGCTTTCCAGTTTTGTTTTGTTTTTAATAATAATAACCAGGGTATAACGTGGGCATTTTTACTGTGTGCTTCAATTTATTAACATGGCAGAAATGAGAACGTTATAAAGATGGGGAACAGATGGTGGTTTCTAGGGATAAGGGGGGCGGGGTGGGTGTGACTGTCCGTGCCGGGAGAAAGGAGTTCTGTGTGGTGAGGAGCGGTTGCTGTGGTTTTGATTTGCATCAGCACGTAATTTTTTCATCTCAGCTTCCCCTTTTGCTTGTTTGGGGTGTTCCTGTGACCCTTAGCTTGGCCTCGGGAGCGTGCAGGAGCAGCAGAGAGTGATGCATTCGCGTTCCGCCCACAGGGCTTGTAGCACAGAAAGCAGGGGTAGTAGCAGCGTGGAATTGTGTGCACACTGGCCTGCTCGCTGCCTTCTCACCAGTGTTTCACCTTTGGAAGGTCCCACTGTCACGGCCATTGGAAATGAGCAGAATCAAGCAAAGGTTGTTCCGCAAACGAGGGGGAGAAAACCATGTAAAATGTTTTCAGCCTCCGTGGCCTTAATTCTCCAAGTGTGGTTCTTAGACCAGCAGCAGCCACGTCACCAGAGAACTTGCTAGAAAGAGAAATTATCGGGCCCCGCCCAGACCCGCTACCTGCGTCCCCTGGGTAGAGCTCGTGTCACCTGCACGAGCCCTCAGGTGACTCCGACGCTCGTGTCTGGGCACCACTGAGCGTGGCAGGTGACATCGGTCAAGCCTCTCTGGACAGCGCTGCGCATATGGTCACATTCGGAATTGAATATCATTTATTGATCAGCCAAGCAGGCATGATGTGGTGAAGAGACAAAGAATGACAAGGACAGTATTCTAAAACGCTGCCCTCCGAGGTATTTAAATGTAAGAAATACATTTTGGAGGCCGGGAGGGGCGAGCACTCACACATACTGACTTGAACATGGACAGTAAACACTATTGTTTCAAGATACGGTCCGTGGGACTTGGAGGGCTGTGCTGCGGCCGATGGCTGATTTTTCTTCCCTTGTGCAAAGAAGTTTACTTCAGACACTAATGAGACCGATCACACTTGATCATGTTGTGTGTGGGTGGGTGTGAGCCTATGGAGTAAATATTTCAGAGACGCAGTTACAGGAGAACAGAAACTGTTGGTGAAAAGATCATCTGAAGTGAAAACAAAGAGAGTAGTATCAGTTGGCAGCTAGTGGCGTAAGTATAAACTGTGAGTCTGTTTTGATGAGGGCAGGCATTATTGGACAACTAGAGAGGGTGACTAACACGGATGAAATTCCAAAGCGGCTTTTCTGAGCTGAGGGCAGAGAAGATGATCAGGGGGGTACCGTGGGCCGCTAACCCGTTGGTTCGCAAATGAACTGCTTCTCTGGACAAAGGAGTGCCTTCCTTAAAGAAGTCACAGACACAGGAAAATAGCTATTTACCAACTGAAAGGAGAGGATGGCACTGCCTTGGCTAAGGCGAGTGTTAAACGCTACGTGTGTGAGTTGCTGATCGAAGAGCAGCGGGGCCAGAAATGGGTCGAGTTCACCTGGGCAGCTTGGTGAGCCACACCAAGGGCATTTCTCTCATCTCCCCACAGATTCTAAAGGAAAAGATAAAAAGAAGTTGTAAGGTTGTTTAAGAAGCAGGACTGCCTCCCCTGTGACTTCTCCACAGCCGTGTCCTTAGAGGACAGGCATAGTAATACGTATGCTCTCTGGGTGGTGGAGGAGAAATGAAGGAGGTTACCTGCTGCTCTCAGTATGGTTTGCTTTTCTAGAAGTACTCACTCGTGAGGTGAAACTTCAAAGCAGTGAGCTGTAAGAATTGCCTGAAGGAATGGATAGTGGAAAACATGGTCAATTTGTGAGTCCATAGTAGGTGCATTTATTGACGCCTCCTCTGCTCCTATGTGGGGATGTGGAGTGAAATCAGGTTCTTGTACTTACAGGGATTACACTCAAATACGGGACCTAAAACCTAAGCAAAAATAATGACAATATAATAAATAAAATCTTGGTTTTTCTACCTATTAACTGTCTTCATATTCCACTTGGAAAATGACTTCCTAAGAAGGGTGGAATGAATGGCTTTACCAACTGATAATCCGTCAGAACCTCTGGTTCAAAAACTGTGAGAATAGAAATTCCTAGGAGGAATAGTCAGCGAGAAGACAGTAACAGGAAGTGATCTGATGTTAGAATATTTGAAAAGTTAGCACAATATTCAGGAAAGAGAAATTATACTGATTAAGTGTAGTGTTTGGAGAAGGAAAAGGTAGGAAAACTTGGACAATGAGAGGAAGCACAAAGATTAGAATTGAAGTGGGGAATAGAAAGTGGATGTTTCAAATCTGAAAAGAAGGCACAGGACTGAGTCTAGTTAGATTCTAGTCCAGCTAAGGAAAGTTTTAGCCAAGTGTGGTACCTGTGATGGCTCAGACGATGTCCACAACTTCTTTGATGCCCGTCCTTCAAAGCAGGGGGCCTGCTCGCCTCCCTTCAGCAGGGGCTGGACTTGCTGACTCACTGCCGTGGTTAGAGGTGGTGGAGTCATGGCAGGTGACTTTCAGGACTGGGCCACAAAAGGCACGCGACATCACTCTTGGATCACTTGGTATGGGGTTAAGGGGTCGGAGGGGGCTGCCACATGCGAAGAAGCAAGCAGCCCCACAGAGAGGCCAGGCGTGACCACGCCTGACGCCGATCCTCTGTCCCCAGTGGAGCCTGCAGATGACCACAGCCTCAGCCAGTGTCTTCACTGCTGCTCCCTGTGGGGATGTGGAGTTAAATCAGGAGCTGGAAGGTTCTAGTTCAAGGTTTACAGCAAAGTCCCAGGCCACAGAAACTGCACTTACCAATGTTGCTGTTTAAGCCACTGAGTTTGGGGGTGATTTGTCACATAGCAAAAGACAAACCGCACAGAACCCCAGATAGAAAGCAGGGCTCCGACAGGAGAGGCGACAGAGGGGAGTGAACATTGAAGTTCAAGAAACCATGCTTTCCCACTTGTTGTTTAAAGAGAAATCCTATTGCTAATGTTTATTTCCTCAAAGATTCGAGGGTCACATGGAACGGGTATGTACAGCCTCCCAGGCATTCCTTTGCCAGTTGGTTCAGCAACCACCTGGAGTGCACCTACTGTGCGCCAGGCCCCGCTTTCTCCAGCATATACAGAAATGAGCGCTGGCTGGTTATCCATGTGTCCCTCTCACGTCGATCTTTCTCACTCTCTCTCCCCCTCCCACTTCCCTCCTTTCCCCTCTCTCTTTTAAAAAAATAAAAATCAATGGGGAAAAATCCTGGGGTAAGGATTATTTAAAAAGAATGTATGAAAGTGAGATAGGAATGAGCCTCGGGAAGCTTGGAGCCTAGTAGGAGAGACGGGTCTAAACGGGTGCTGAGGACGCGTGATCACAAATGAAGTAAAAGACGCATTTCTGCAGAGGGTGGAGACCTTGCCCAGTTAGTTTAGGAAAAATCCCTGTTTTCTAGGAATTTTAATGGAAAGAAACCTTTTAAAAAATTGATGATATACTGTTTGCTGTCTTTATAGTTTCGTAAAAGGAACTTAGTATTCCCCAAGGATGTTGTTCTCCTGACATTTAGTAACTGTCCCAGTCTGTCCCAGTGTCAGACATTACCTGTTCCACAGTGTGAAGACAGAAACAAGCAACTGTGGGGAAGTTTGCACCAGGTCCCAGGGCCATTATACCAGTGGTTCTCAACCTTCTGGCCCTTTAATACAGTTCCTCATGTTGTGACCCAACCATGAAATTATTTTCGTTGCTACTTCATAACTGTAATGTTGCTACTGTTATGAATCATAATGTAAATACCTGATATGCAGGATGGTCTTAGGCGACCCCTGTGAAAGGGTCATTCGATCGCCAAAGGGGTCGCGACCCACAGGTTGAGAACCGCTGCATTAAACTAAGGAGCCAGGCAGCCTGTTGCAGAGCCTGTTGCAACCAGCCTGGTGCCTCTCAGTCCTGGAGCTATAGACACCCGGGGGTGGGCGGGCACGGCCTGTCCAGGGTCACATGACCACTCCCCACCTGGCAATGTGGGCTCACACTTCTGCCGAAACAGCAGAACAGCTGGACAACACATTGAAACAGCAACACCAAAGTAGCCTTCCGGTAGACTGCAGTGATGGGGGACAACAATTTAGGAAGCACTAGTTTAACGCAGGTGAAGAAGGTCAGGAAATAGGGCCCAGGTCAGGGTCAAGAACAGGACTTTCCTCCTGGCCCTCGGGAAGCTGCAGCCACACCCACGTCAGCCCCCTGGCGGCACCACCGTCCACGAGTGAGAGCTGCGGCCTTTAATGTTACGGTAACCATTTCTGTGCTGCCGGAGCCTGCCCCTGGGCAGTGCGTGTCAGTGCTGCCTGTCTGAGGTTCTGTGGGGGTTCTTCTTTCACTCGCCTCCGTGGGCCCACGCTCTGGCGGATGTAGCTCTTGGACAAGCAGTAGCTCCTGCATCTGTCCCAGCAGCCCAAGGAGCTCCCCGTCCCGGCCGCTCCCCTCAGGAGCACGTGCACGGTGGCCTCGGTGAGGGCACTCGCCAGTCTTCTGCCTGTGCCCAGGGGCACAGCCCATGGTCACTGCCCTGTAGGGCCCGTGTCTTCAGATCAGTGGCTCCCCGAAACCAGAGCCTGTGGGAAGGAGTGCTGAGCTGGCGCCCTTTCTCAGCAGATACTCAAGCAAGAACGTGTTTTGAGAAGCTTAAGTTTACAGTCCCCAGTCTTCATATCAGCACACCACCACTCGGGAGGTGACTGCGCGGGGCCCAAAACACCCGGTGCCCCCAGTCTGCTTCAGAAAGCCAGGCCCGGCGGGGCCACGGCAGCCACGGGCAAGGCTGTGGAGCTGCCCTCTCAGAATGGCCCGCCTTGCGCTCTGTCCTGGAAGCAGAGTGGCTTGTCAGGTCCTGGACCAGCTCAATTTGGAGGGAAGAGACTGGAACATTCTCCAGCAGTGTCTGCTGTCCCCGCAGGCAGCTTCACAGTGTCCAGGTGTCCCCACAGGCACCCCCATGGTGTTTGCTGTCCCCGCAGGCACCCCCACGGTGTTTGCTATCCCCACAGGCACCCCCCACAGTGTGCTGCAGGGCCAAGAATCAGAAATGCGTCTGCAGCCGCAGGGAGGGTGGCCATGGAACGCCCTCCTTCGGGGGTACAGAGCCCATGAGTGACATTCACACCTTTCCTCCGGCTCCGACCGTGGGAAACACGGGTGGTTGGCCCCAATTTCATTTCTGTTCTGCAGCTGTGTCAGCAGCCCCTGGAGGGCTCAGTAACACCAGGTGAGCCCTAGCCAGTTTGGCTCAGTGGATAGAGCATCGCCTGGTGGACTGAAGGGCCATTGGTTCAGCTCTGGTCAAGGGCAGGTACCTCGGTTGCAGGCTCGATCCCCCCCCCTCCCCCCATAGGTGCGAGTACAAGAGGCAACCCTATCACTGTGTCTGTCTCAGTGATAGGGTTGTTTCTCTCTCTGTCTCTCCCCCCTCCCTTCCACTCTCTCTAAAAGTCAGTGGAAACATACCCTCAGGCAAGGATTAACAAAAAAGAAAAAACCAGAGGTTGCTGGAGGTTAAAACACAGGTGGCCGAGCCCCACCCAGAGTCTCTGGTTCCCTGGGTGGGGGGGGGCGCGGGGGACCAGTTGCCAGGTGCTGCTGACAGTGCTCCCCAGGCGTGTTCGTCGCCTGGCCACGTGGAGCTGTTTGGTGGAAACGTGGAGCCGGGCATTTGAGTGCAGAGGCGGGGAGTCTGCTCAGGCTGAACTGAGAATCCTGCCTGTTCAGCACGCCCGCCTGACATGAACCTGGCGGTTCTCTCTCCTTCACTGCTGTGGCACACAGAGCCCGAGGTATAAAGCTAAGAAGCTTAAATTAAAAGCAAACTTCCCTGTCCAGAGAGCCACCTGTTGACCATTTGGTAAGTAAAGTCAGGCCTACATATTCTCACTCTGACTCACTCACGTCATACTCGGAACGGTGCCGCCGTGGCTGTGAATGGATTAAAGTATCAATGAAACTAGCTCAGCGCCTGCTCGTGCCAAACTGTGAAGTGAGATTGCCCTCCATTTTGCTTTAAGAAGGCAAAAACTTCTGGCTCAGAGTGGGCGTATTATAAAATAATAGGAGCTTGAACCTGCACATTGTTGTAGGAACACTGGAGCCCTGGGAGCAGTCATAGCTGTACATGCTGCCTACCACGCCGTGTGAGCGCTGCTCCTCCTAGTCTGAACGCTGGGGACGCGACGCAGGTGCTGCGGGCCCTGTCTGGGCGCAGGGAGGGCCGTCTGTCCTGCTCCAAGAGCCACACAGCGGCTCGGACGGCAGTGCGAGGACTGAGGCGCTTCCCCCGGCTGGTGGCTCGAGCCTGTGAAATAATCAGGATTTGCGAACTCTGTGCTCCCATGATTGCTTAGAACGCCGCTTTGTGCTTTAGAATATCATGTCGAAAGGGCTGGTCGGCAGGGTCATCTGTGACGTCAGCGTTCCTGCTGACTCATTCCTAAGAGTCTGAATTGGCAATATAGTTTTCAAGGTCTGTGTTCTCCCACTCCCTGCCGCCCCGCGCCCCCCACCTTCTGTGGCCATGACCCTGCAGATAAGGTACGGCCTTGCGGAGACCAGCCTTCCTATCTCCTGAGCTCCATCCCCCGCCTACCCCCAGGGCTTGTTCCGTTGGGTCTGTCTCAGGCAGAGTGAGCCACAAGCTGTAAATACAGTGTCACTGATTCTCCTGTGCTAACGGGCGTGGCTGGTGGGTGTCAGCGCCCGGCCCAGGCTGAGCTTTCTGAGACCCCATTTCCTTGAGTTGTCATTCGTTTGTTTATATGGGTTAGCTCTTGCTCTGCAAGATTCTCACACTGTTAATCAAACGTTTGTAAACTCGGCCTAACAAACCATGGCAGGTGCTGGCGAGCACTGCCCTGTGGTAGAGGTCCGGCAGGGGCCGGGCTGTGTCCTCAGCACCCGTGAGGCCTGGGTGTCGGGGGAGCTGGGACCTGGTCTAGAGATTCAGGGAGGAGCATGATGAAGGGATGGGCTGGGTGTGGCGCTGGGCCTGCCACAGCGTGAGGTGCGCTCGCCGCAGGCCCGGGGAAGAGCCTGTCTTGTTGGGAGTGAGGAGGCGTCCTCAGCCTTGCAGGAGCTGAGCCTTGCAGGAGCGGTTGACCAAGGATGGGGTAGGGGCTCAAAGAACTACAGGAGCTTCCTCTCATTGATTGGATCGCATTGTGGGCAGGGCCAGGTGACGCGGCCACAGGGGGGGCAGAGGGGGACAGATGGGTTTTCTTCTGAGGCCATTGAGGGAGGCCAGCATCCCTCCACTTCTGCCTCCCCCATGCTGTCCACGATGCCTCCGAAGAGGCTGGCCCTTCCCTCCCTCTCTTCGCCGGTGCCCAGTTCCACACTCCCCCAGCACCCACCCTCACACAGCGTGACTCCCCCAGTTTCCTCAGGAGCCTTTCCTGACCCCACACTCCTGTTTAAATTAGCCTGGCCCGCCTCGGTTCTCTCCTTCCTCTTCGTAGAGCCCACCACAGTTTGCAACTAGACACATAATGGCCTTTTTACTTCTATTTATCTGTCTCCCTACTGGACAGTCAGCACACGTACTGTGCATGGCACACACGCATACACAGCGCCAGTACACGCACATACACACAGTACACACACGTGTACACAATACCAGGGCACGGCCTGTCGGCTATGTAGTTAGTACCCAATAAATAATTGTTCTTTATTGAGCTAATCAATAATTTTTTCCCTAAAGAACATTCTTAATATCTTGTGCATATTTTTCAATAAATGAGATAAAAGACTAATTTTAATACAAATAATGATGTCTTTCTAAAATATATTCAATTATAAGTGTGGTGCTGACATGTCACAAATTTAAACATCTCTCAATAAAATCTGTGCTTGAACCATTGTACAGCCCCTCTGGGATTTTATGATCCGTGTTTAAAATGCAACCAGAATTTTAAATAGCTTAGAATTAGAGCTTTTTTGTTGTTGTTGTTTTTGTTAATCCTCACCCAAGGATTTTTTTTTCCCATTGATTTTTAGAGATAGTGAAAGGTAGGGGGAGAGACAGAGAGAGAAACATTGATTGGTTACCTCCTGCACACATCCCAACCTGGGCCAGGGACTGAACTGCAACCCAGGGACATGCCCTTGACTGGGAATCGAACCCAAGACCCTTTGGTGCAAGGGCTAGTGTTCTAACCATGGACCTCAACCAGCTGGGGCAGATTAGAACATGTTTGATGGTTGAATGTCTAGTAGTGGAAGAAGCCAGGAGAAGGAAATCTTTTAGCTGCTGTCTATGTGCAAGCCCCATTTTTAAAATTCCCAGTTTATAAAAAGTAGCTTGGGAGGTGAAAGGTCAGGTGGGTCCCCTCAGCAGCTGGCAGCGTACATTCCGTAACAAAGCTCCAGTTTTGAAATAACTGAAATACATTCAGCAGCGAAACTGTGGGAAGCAAACTTTCACTTTTCTCCTCTTCAGAACCCCAGAGCCTTGGACGGCCGCTGGGTCCTCCCAGACAGCAGGTGCCGTTCCTTTCACTCCTGCAGTCAGAGACCAGAGCAGAGAGCTGGCTGCTGCGCTGTGTGCGGGTGGGGTTTGGACAAGTGAGATTTGGGCGGCAATTCCCAGGTAGTTGGGCACAACCAGCAGCTGAGGGTCTGGGAGAGAAGCCCTCCCCTCCCAGGCCCGGCCAGGCTAACGCGTGTCTCTCTCCTCCCCAGCCCAGTGACTTCTCCGTGTCTCTCAAAGCGTCAGGGAAGAACAAACATTTCAAGGTGCAGCTCGTGGACAGCGTCTACTGCATCGGGCAGCGGCGGTTCCACACCATGGACGAGCTGGTGGAGCACTACAAAAAGGCCCCCATCTTCACCAGCGAGCGCGGGGAGAAGCTCTACCTCGTGCGGGCGCTCCAGTGACGCCTGCCCGGGCCCTGCCGCCTCCAGCCTCGGTGCCGCCCTCACTTCCCCCAGCCGCGAGGTGGCCCCGAGAAGACGTGGCCTCCTCTGCCCGGCTGATCTGTCCAGGCCGTACCTGCCTCCTGTTGGCCACCCAGGCCCTCGCTCCATGTCCCAGGCCACCGCTCCTGGCCAGTGTAGAGAAGGGAGGGGGCAGGTTGTTCTCTCTATTTCTGCTCCGTTGGAAACAGCCTCAGTCTGTTCAACCTGTTCATGCCGTCAGCACCGCGATGAGAAGACGCGGTGCAGCGGGAACGCACGGAAGCTGCCCGGGATGGAGTGACCCACAGCGCACTCCCGGGGCCTCGGCGAGCGCTGGGCTCTGATCCCGGCAGTGCAGGCGGAGGCCCCGGCCCCCAGCAGCCCCTGCTCAGCCCTTAGCCCTCACCTGGCGCCCCGGCTCTCCGGGAGTGGACCGTCTGCTGGGAGCAATCCCGGAGCCACCAGGGAGGCCGCAGCGAGGAAGCTGCCCAGTGCCTTTGGGGCTGTGCTTGCAATAAGAAAGGTTTCCGGAAGGTCCGTCTGCAGGAGGGACGGCAGCTGGAAAGAGACGTTTGGTGACCTACCCCCCGGTGTGCCATCCACATAGTGCTTTCCTCTCGCCTTTGGCTTGTTTAAGTTCACAGTTTTTAATTCTCAAAGTGATAGGTATCTGTAGCCATTTGTTGACACTAAAACAGATGATTAAGGAAAACAGCTGATCTTTTGGGAAGGGAAGCTACCAACACTTTACACACACACAATATATACATATATATATTTTATATATATATTATTTGCTTTACAGGGTTTTTCAGGGTGTACAAAGGAATATGTAATTGGTAGGAAAAGACACACAGAATGTTTGTTTTCTTTTTTCTTTACATTTGAACTTCTTTATAGTTTAAATATACTATCTTGAGATGGCACATTCCTACAGTCAAAGAAGGGGTCTTGAGACCTCCTCAACTTGCATACTCAGTTTTTTGGATATTGTAATAAAAAAGTATTACAACGAGGCTGTGTGTGTGTCTTGGGGAACCGACTCTGTGACCGGAGGCTCCGCAGAATCTGCCGAGCCCTGAAGGGAACAGTCTGAGAGGAGTCGCACGCGGTCGTCACAGCAGGGTTTCCTTCTCTCTGCCTCATCTCTCTGTAGTAAAGTAATACGTTACCTCGTGAAACTCCCAGAGAAACCAATCATCAGCTGGGCCCCACCTCAGCTTCCCCCTGCACTCGCCTTACTCGGGAGGTGGGTGCTGCCATCACCCCCATTATACAGATGGGGAAGGAAGGCACCACGTCACTGCACCAGGGATGTGGCTGGTACATGGTGGGCAGGGCTGCAAACCCAGAGGTGTCTGCGCCCTTCCCACCAACCTCGGGCGTCCAGGAGAAACGAGGCATCCCATGAGCGTCTGCACGTGGTCTGTCATCTCTGTCCCTTGAGAGTCAGTTGTGCCTTTCTGTTGCTGTTGACATAAATTAGAAATTTGATAATAAATTGGAAGTTTGGTGTCTGGTGCCCTTGGTTGGGGCCACACAGTATAGAAGAGTAGACATCCAGCCGAATGAGGCAGATGATGACTCAGCACGCTGCTTCACCGCTGTCTCCAGCAAGGAGCCACTCCTCCGACTCCTCCCGGTCTCGCTGTTGGCATCGCATTTTGTTCTCACGCTAGAATCCCTCTAGGCCAGCGGTTCTCAACCGCTGTGCTGAGGGCAGCGATGTGTCCCAGGAGTTTTTAAGTCATGCAGTGCCTGCCTATTTAGTCAGAGGACTGACCTCTTTCCCCTAGAATCTAGAGCAGTGATGGCGAACCTTTTGAGCTCGGCGTGTCAGCATTTTGAAAAACCCTAACTTAACTCTGGTGCCGTGTCACATATAGAAATTTTTTGATATTTGCACCATAGTAAAACAAAGACATATTTTTGATATTTATTTTATATATTTAAATGCCATTTAACAAAGAAAAATCAATCAAAAATTGAGTTCGCATGTCACCTCTGACACGGGTGTCATAGGTTCGCCATCACTGATCTAGGGCCTAGATTGTCAGGTTAAAAAATGACAACAACAGTGTGAATGCCCTGTCTTGAACTATAAATGTATAGGTCATGTCATAGAATTGCATCTTATCGGTCCCATCGCATTAATAAGGTTGTATCTGCTTGGTTAATTCTTGGCACCAGAAATCCTTATGTACAAGTTAGGCACCTGGTTTTTTTGAAAAGTCACTTTGGAGCAAAAAAGGTAGGTAATTTTTCCTCCTTGGCGGGACCTTATCGGTGCCTCCTCCTCCCGCTCCCTGGGGGCAGCCAGACCAGGTCCCTTCAGACGCTCTGCTCCCGGCCTTGCGGACTCAGAGCCAAACCACCCCTGGTGCAGCCATCAGGCTCTCCCGCATTTAAAGAGGTGCTGCTCCGAGACTCTCAGGCGACCTGCATGACCCCTCGGTCACCCGGCCTCACAACGCACACCCCTTCCGTTCTTCCCTGGGGAGCGAAGATGCACGTCACACCCTAAAGCGAGTCCTGGAGGAGAAGCATCTTCGGGGTGGGGCGGTACACTCCCTGCTCCTGGGGCGGGAGGTCCTTGCATCTCTCAGCCTGAGCTGGCAGCACTGGCCGTTAAGTATTGGGTGAACGTTGAATAAGGCGACCATTGTCCAGAAAACCTTTCTCCATCTTAAATCTGGCAATTTGAGGTTGGGGCGCCAGCACCCTCCTCCATGGTCCAACCTGGTGGGGAGAGCCAGCCGGCCCCCCGGCCTTCCTCAGCACACTGGTCCCATTTGTGGGGCTTCCCCAGTTACCTCCCAAAGCCCGCCTCATCCCATCACACAGGGGACTAGACTGCCGCATGCGAACTTGGGTGCAAGCACTCAGTGCCTAAGACCCTCTGCTCAGCAGGCAGTATTGCTGTGAGGGAGCCGCTGTTGTTCTGAAGAAGCGGCTCATGCAGACCCAGGGGCATTGTAGTTCCAGCCACGAGCAAATGCCCTCCACACAACTCGCCCTCCACGCAGCTCGCCCTCCAGCTGGCAGAGGTGCAGGGCCGACACCTGCCTGCTAACTGCTCCCTCAAGAGTCTCTTGTGGGCCCTTGGGGCCTGCGCTGGGGGTGCCGCTCTGGGCTACTTAACTTTTGGGGGGACCTCATGCCCCCACCGCCTTGTGCATGCTCTCATGTGACATTTTCTACAGCAGGTCCTTTCTTTGGATCATGCAAAGAGAGATATCCGGTACTGGATGCCTGAAATGATCTATTTTTTAAAACAGTCATTTGCCTTAACCTCCATTTGGATGTCGCCTGCCGCAGCCACCAGCCACACAAGCTGCCTGGGAGGCCTCGGCGTGTCCGTCTTGCGGGTCCTGTTGTTGGGCAGGAAGTTGTCACTGGAGGCGGATGAGCCCAGCTGGTACGAAAGGGAACTTTGACAGCTGCTATAAGGCGTGGCCTCCCACCCAGGGGTGGGCATTGGGCCAGCTCTTTGGCGTGGGGACCAAGTTATGCAGCAAAGTTGGGAACCAGAGGCCCAGAGCTTGTACTCGAGCTCCCACTGATGGGTGAGGGCGAGAACAGAGAGGCCGAGGCCCTACCTTCATGGCCATTGAAGCCGATGACCTGCAGGTCTGCCCCTGGCCAGCCTGGGACCTCCACCGAGTTCTGAAATGAAATGAACTCAGAACAGTGAGAGCTGCACTTCTTGCACAGGGTGATGCGACATTTAAATCAGGTGAACTGCTGTGCATACTGATGCTGAGAGCCTTTTACAGCTTTTAAACGATCTTAATGAAAAGGGGAAATATATTAATACGCTAAATACTTATCTAAATAAGCCTAGTAATCCGAGTCTGCAGACCACATCCTCTCTTAGGACCACAGAGACACCATATGCAAACGATTTCAACCTGGAACTCCATGGAGTCGCCGTTGGCATTCAGACGCAGTATCGCTTTCTGTAAGGAGGAAGATTTCTGCTTGGTTTCCTGGTGGTTTTAGAAGATAATTTTATCTTTGGTTAATATTTTCATCAAAAATGCCTATTAGGAACATGATTGCCAAATTCAAAAATGAGGTCAGTTACCACAGAACAGAATCCTGATCAAGATCATCAGAAGTTTCTAACTTTCTCAGTTAAGCCTCCCCTGACTGTGCTGATCCCACAGCACCTATCACAGCATCCAACATCCTGGGTAATTTACTTCCTATGCTTATTATCAACTACCTGTACACCCCCCCCCCCCCAACGTACACACACACACACACACACACACGGCCAGGCTTCTAAGTTCTACAAAGGTCCGGGGACTGGTTTTGTTACTGCTATAACCCAAACACAACCCAAGCAGTGTGTGCAGCATAGCAGGCACTCGGTAGGTATTTAATAGCGCCGAGTGAATCCACCTGAGAGAAACAAGTGCCCGCGCTGAGCCCTTTCCTATCTGAAAGCGCCCTTGTGTTGCCCTTGGAGAATGTTTGCTTGACTGGATGAGGTTCACACATCACTTTTTTTCTTTCATAATCCTGGATCCAGTTCTATCTTTGTGGCCTTTAGTCAGCCCAGTGCTGCTCCCATCCACACCCCATCCTCGTCCTGTCCTCCTCACCCCACCATGGGTTCCTACCCTTCTCAGCACCCCCACACCTCCCCCAGCCCTGCACCACCTTCATCCTGCATGAGGTCTCCTCCATCCCCAATACATCGTTCCCTACTCTCAGCCACCAGGAATTTAGTCTATTTGCTTACTGCATTCTGCTCTACTAAATAGTAATTTTTGTTGTTGTTGTTAGTCCTCACCCAAGGATATTTTTTCCAGTGCTTTCTTAGAGTGGAAGGGAGGGAGGGCAGGAAAGAGAGAGAGAGAGTGAGAGAGAGAGAGAGAGGCATCGATGCAAGAGAGATACATTGATTGGTTGCCTCCCACAGTTGCCCCAACAGGGGGCAGGGAGTGAGCCCAGAGCCCACGTGTGTGACCTTGACCAGGAGTTGAACCCGTGACCCTTTGGTGCACAGGCCGATGCTCTAGCCACTGAGCATACCGGCGAGGACCTAAATAGTAACTGTTTAAAAATGAGATTAGTATAATTTTAATGCCAAACAAGATTTAGACAGAATGAGAAGAAAAATAACAAGCTAATCTCACTTATTAACATACTAGAGGCCTGGTGCACAGATTCAGGCTTTGGTGGGGTCCTTCGTCCTGGCCTGCAGGGATCGGGCCAAAACTGGTTTTCTGATTTCCCTTGAGGGGTTCTAGGATTATGAGAGGGTGGTTCTCAGGTGACGCACCCCGGAATCGGACTTTCTCCTCTCTGGTTCTGGATGCGGCACCCGAGAACCACAGCTGCCAAGTCCCTGCAGCTTGGCAGCTCCTGCATTGAGCATCTGCCCCCTGGTGGTCAGTGTGCATCATAGCTACTGGTTGGAATGTCAGCCCTTGGTGGTCATTGCATGTCATAGCTATCGGTCGGATGGTTGGACGGTCACTTAGCATACATATACAAAAAGAGCAAAACATATACAGCAATAGAACTAAAGGGTGACTTTTAACTGCACTGCCCTCACAATATTTCTTCCCTCCACCATCTCTTCCCTCCACTTCCATCTCATCACTTACTTGCGAGGAAGGCTCCTCAGCTCCCTCCTGTCCACCAGAGATGATGAAAGCTGAGCGCTGGGTCCCTAACACGCTCCGACTTCCCTTCGCGCGCCAGTTCCTCCACATCTTATCAGGACTCTCGTCGCCATTCCACAGACAGGCCTAATGGGCACAGGCTTCCTGCATCAGCTCACTCCTTCAGCAGTTCTGTACCTCTGCCCGTCCAGCCCTGTGCCCAGCCCCCTTGTCACATGGCCCCTCCCGGGACCTGCAGCACTGCTCTGGCACCAGGACCCGCCTGGTCGTTGCTGGCCGACTTCTCTGGTGTCTACCTGTGCCTGCTCTCCCATCAGGCTATCAACCACTCCGAGCTGTATCATATAAAATTGCCTTTTTTCCAGGTCAAATATGGAACATTAGCAATTTCATAACTTACAACCTAGAAACTTGTCTCAGAGTTTGTAAGACTGTGCTCCCTGTATCCAGTAGCTGCTTAGTGAATATTTGTTGATTTGAATAAAAAAGAGAGCCTATGAAATCGCAATGTAAGACACTGAGAAGGGAGCATTGACGTGATCAAAGGTTGGCTATAAAGGGTACCTTCTTGGTCCCAGCGGCACTTTGATTTTCCCGGTTTGCACGCACAAGCACAGCGTTGGAGGGGACAGGCCTGGATCTCTCGAGTCCGTCCCTGGCAGAGCCCGCAGGTCCTCTGAAAGGAGCCAGGGTCTTATTCAGTAGAGCTGTGGTTTCTTCTGTCTAATAAGCTACCACAGAACTTCTGGAAAATCCCTCAAAGTGGACACCACATGTGATCTGTGACCTTTTTAAAAAAAATTGTGGCAAAACACACATAATAAAAGTTATCGTGATCCTTTTAAATTGTACAGTTAAGTGGCATTAAGCACATTCACATGGTTGTGCTACCATCACCAACATCCATCTCCAGTATCATCTTACAAAACTGAAACTCTGTCCCCTAAACAACTCCCATTCTCCCCTTCCCCGTCCCTGGGAACCGCCATCCCACTTTCTGTCTCCATGAATTCGGCTACGCTAGGTACATTGGTTGATTTACCAATGTGCTCATTCTATTTCTAAACCCAGCATTTAGCACTTCTTTTTAATTAGTTTGATTAATATCTAGTTTCACTTTAAGTGGATTAAGTAACCCCCATTAAGAATTTTAATTTACATTTATATGTCGATTAATTCAATTTCCTTATTTAAGTACTTAAGTTATCTAATTAACAAACAAACCTTTCCAAGTACTTAAGTAATCCTTGGAAATCTAATAAATTAAAGTTATAACTATGGTGAGTCCTGAGCCCTCTCAAAGGTTCTGGTGTTGTTATGCATTTAGTAAGATTACAACCTAAATTCAAAAGTCTCAACCCAGATATGCATTTTAAATTTACACACCAATTTCGCATAAATATTATAAGTTCACTTTATATAAGCCCACTATGCACAGGGATTCTTATCTAAAAAATATTGGTGCTATAGCTTAATTCTTTTTTTTTTTAATATATTTTATTGATTTTTTACAGAGAGGAAGGGAGAGAGACAGAGAGTTAGAAACATCGATGAGAGAGAAACATCGATCAGCCGCCTCCTGCACATCTCCCACCGAGGATGTGCCCGCAACCCAGGTACATGCCCTTGACCAGAATCGAACCCAGGACCCTTCAGTCCGCAGGCTGACACTCTATCCACTGAGCCAAACCGGTTTCGGCTCTTTTAAACATCCTATATTTAATTCCAAATCTTCCCGGGATTAAGGAATACTTATCTACAAAAGATATCATCGTCACCCCAATAGTGCTGCTTTGGGGTTTGCCTACTCAGCCAGGATTTCGATGATCAGAGTCCCAGCTCCGACTTCGGGCTCTTGCGGAGGCAGGCGGGCGGGTCTGAGCGCTGCCTGTGGTCACGCTGCCCCCTTCCGGTGGGTGCTCCCCAACCCACACCCCTTCGCCAGGGACCCATTGCAGTCTCACCTTCCGGACCTCGGCACCTGCTTCCACGTGATCGGGTGCACCTACTCTGCACAGGGGCCATCTATGCAGGATTCTACGTTTGTCCTGCCATGGCCTCGACTCTAAAATCTACGTCTGGCACCCCGCTGAATCCCTCCCGGTGTGGTCTCGTGCTGGGGTCATTCCAACAACAGAGGTGAGGCCATCAGCTGAGAGGGGCAGCCTGGGAGGGCCGAGGGGGTGGGGTTGGAGGAGGAAGTGCCCTGCAGTGGCCTTCCAAGCACCAGGGCACCAAGCACCAGGGGACCCCCACCCCCACCCCCCAGATGGTGAGCACTAGTGACTGGGCCTCCGGCAGGCGCGCCCCGAGCCTGCTCTCCACCGTTCTATGTAACGAGGCAGTTTTGTTTGTTCTGGGCTGACAGCTGTTCTAGCACCTGTTTATTCCAGCTTACATGTTGTCCTAAAAATATAATTGCACTCACATCGCTTCACAAGTATCGTTTGGAGTCCACTCGGTTCATCGTAGGCTTACGCAAGAATTCCAATCAGCCACCTGTTCTCAAAGGAAA
Organism: Myotis lucifugus; assembly: GCF_000147115.1. Taxonomy (NCBI): domain Eukaryota; kingdom Metazoa; phylum Chordata; class Mammalia; order Chiroptera; family Vespertilionidae; genus Myotis; species Myotis lucifugus. The sequence goes on from NW_005871501.1 coordinate 367,963, forward strand.
GCATGGGCCGAACTCAAAAGATTAAGATGGGCGAATTAGTGCCCATTAGACGTTGGCAGCTAAAATAGCATGTCCAAAGGCTTATGCATCTTTTTTTTAGAACTCTCAACTTTAACTTATTTTTAAAAACTTTTTAAACATTTGTTTGCTTACTTAAATTACCAATTGCCAGACCAAATGACATGAGATAAAACTTGCCCTACTGTAGTTATAAGATACGCCACGGCATCCACATAGAATAAAGGAGAACGTAGCGAGGAACGGAAGAAAGCGAGAAATCTGGCATCGGTGACGTGGGAGGTCCAGGTGGTACTGAAAGGTTAAGTGAACGCCGTGGAGGAACAGTGGGCTGTGGCTGGAGTGGACTGAGGAATTGCGCATTTGAGGGGCACAGTCAGTGTTCACGGAGAGGAGAAACCTCACTGAGGACTGAAGAGCGGAAAGTCAAGAAACTGGATTTGTCCGGATGGCCCTGGACAATTCCTACCTTTAAAGAAAATGTGCCGCGGAGGCTTGTACTCGTATCGGTGGTCAAACCCAGTGCTTCTTTTCCCTGGGAAGGTGTGAAAGCTCATTCCTGGGACATCTGAGCCGGAAGGAACCTCAGGGGTCACCTGAGCGCCTCACTGACATTACCCGCAGCGGAACTGAGGCTTAGTGCGTTTGTGGGAGCAATACAGGAAGAGCCCCTTTGAACTGATCACGGGGGCGGGCCATCTCTCAAACGGGGTGTGCCACGGCAAGGGGTGCTTGCCTTCTGAAGACGAATCCTCCTGACATCGGGAAAAGGCAGGTGGCAGCCTCGCCTGCCCACTTCCATGCTGGCTCCTCCGGGGCCAGGTGGACTTGCCTTCTGTGAGCGTGGATGTCTCGGGGTTCCCTGTGCACCTCCAAAGGCCTCACAGGAGGTAGCAGTCTGCTGGCGGCCACCTGAGCTGTAGCACCAAGATCATGGGGTCCGAGCGAAGGCCCAGGTCTGAGCCTGGGCTGGGCACCTCCCTCATTGCTGCTGGGAGTGACAGGTGACGTATCACCCGCCAGGGGAGCGCACGGTGTGTTCTGAGGTGGGAGGAGAGGCAGGTGCGTGCTGGTCCAAGAGCAAGAGACACACAGGCCATCACTGGTGGGCAAGAGGAGACAGTGGGCTTCCCGTAAGTATTCTCGTCTTTCACAATGAAGCGTAACTGTGTTCTTTCTCACCTTTCGGCTCTGACCACTGAAGGTCAATTTGAAGGTGAACTTGAAAACAAGCACTTTCTTTAGAAGAACACTACGTATTTGTGACCCTTCTTGAATGTTATCTTGAATATTCTTGGTCCTCACCTGCGTGGGTGGCCAGTGAGGCTGCTGCTCCCGCACAGGTCTCCACCAGGAGCGTCCACGCATTAAACGTGGCCAGGCCTTCTCAGTCTCTCGGGCGAACTCTCCCCTCAGCAGCAGCCTCTGGGGGGACCGCTCCCCTCCCCGTGGGCAGCGCAGGGGCGGGAGTCTCCCTGCTGTCGCTATCAATCTGCAACACAGGCGGCCCCAGGCTTCCTCAGGACCAAGAGACCGCAGCCCACACACCACCCACTCCCAGCTTCAGGCCAGCAGCTCCCTCAGCAGAGCCTGGCTCTGAGGTCAGGGGACCGAGCGCCAGCCCAGAGAGGGCGCCCCCAGAAGGCAGGGCGTGGCGGCAGCTGCTCCCCCACATCGCCGAGCCTCCCTTCCTGACTCCCAGAGCCGAGGAGATTCTGGAACACGTCTTCGTCTCTCCACTCCGCTCCTTCCTCGGGGGATAAGTGTCCTGACGGCTCCCCCTGCCCCAGCCTCAGCCCACACTGTCCCACACAGCCCTGCATCCAGGAGGCCGGCTTCCAAACATACTAGTAGCTGGTCCCTTCTGCTCTTTTAGAACCTTGCCAATCAGCCTCAACAGGTCCCCTTGAAACTGGGCGGCCTCTGTGACCGTCCTGACCAATAAGACAGACACTACATGATTTGGGAGGTGAGGTCATGACAGGCCACGCAGCTCCCACCTGCTCTCTGTCTTGAGGTGTTCACCTGGCACAACCACGGTGCTGTGAGGACGCCAGGCCCTGGGAGGCCCATGGGGAAAGGAGTCGAGGATCCTGGGCCTCAGCTCTGGCTGGACTCCCGGCCGACAACCAGCCCCTGTGAGGGAGTCCTGGTTCTTGGAAGCAGACCCGCCTGCCTGTAGTCAGCCACTGGCTGATCCCACGTGGAGCAGGGATGAGCCTTCCCTGATGAGCTCTGGTCAAACATGAATCTGTCAAACTGCAGATTCGTGAGCAAAATACACAATTGTGATGGTTTTAGGCCACTGTGTGGGGTGGTTTGACATGCGGTGATGGAGACAGCAGTGGGGGCCCAGCACTGTCAGCTTCACCTCCCAGTGGCAGGTCCCTCCTCTCAGCTCCCTCCTCCTCAGCGGCCAGTCCTCCGCTTACAGTCTGACACCTGGCCTTGCTGTGCCCTCTCGTGCCCCCTTACCTTTGGCCCTACTCCTCCCTCTGCCTTTCCGCCCCCAGTTGCCACCCCCACCACCTGACTCTGGGTTGTCTTGAAGACTCAGATCTGGCCCCTCCCCCCACAGGACCTCAAGGGACCTGTGCTCCTCTCCTTTGTGGCCTTCCCACAGCCCTGCCCTCCCTGCTCTCCCGTCAGACCTGAGCTTCTCCTGTGGTGTCTTACTTGTCTCTGTGACCTTGAAGATTAACGCAGGGTCTGCTATAGAATGTGGGTGTGTGTCCCCCACATTCGTATGCTGAAGCCTAGTCCCCAACATGATGGTCTTAGAAGGTGGGGCCTTTGGGTAGTGACGAGGTCAGGAGAGCAGAGCCCTCGTGAATGGGGTTAGTGCCTTATAAGAGAGACCTCTCCACCTCCCTTTCCCCGCCCACCACGAGGACCAAGCGAGAGGACAGCCACCGTGAGCCAGGAAGAGAGCCCTCGCCAAACACGGACCCTGCCAGCACCTGGGTCCGGGGCTTCCCAGCCCTCAGAGCTGTGAGAAACAATAAAAAGCTGAGGGTAGGTTAGGGCAGAACCTTGGCTCTCGTGGGGCCAGTAGCTCAGTGTCCCTTGGAAAGAAGTTTAAACCCACTTTTCAGCATTTCTCACACTTCTTGACTGTGGGTGTGCTGTCTCTAGGCCAGGGGTGGGCAACCCCTGGCACGCTTGCCAAACATGGCACACCAGTAACTTTTGCTGGTACGTGAAACCCTCTCTTATAATCTTCCATTTACAATTGTGAGTCTTTGTTCTCAGTGATGAATTTTGTTAAGTCTCGTAATAGGATTAGCCTGACAGATGAAAGTAGTAGCTCATGCATATCTCTGAAGGTCAAGAAATAGAAACCTGATGTAAAATCTCTGTCATCAGTGATGCAGCAGCAAAAGTCCCACTGATACTATCAAACGGAGTCATAAAGTTTTCTGTCAGACTATCAGTGTACATGTATACATTAAAAATAAATGTATTTTTTATCATCATATACTGTGTTTTTGTCGCTCGAATGAATTTTATTATTTCTTCAAGGTTCTTCACATACGTACACCTTAAGAGATATCAAGTAGGCGTAATATGTTCTCAAAAAATTAGGGTTGGCACGCAGAAGAATTTTGAGTCAGAGACTTTGCTGGTATTGGCACGCACTCACAAAAAGGTTGCCTACCCCTGCTCTAGGCCATATTTAGACACAGCATGAAGAGGCACCAGCTTACTCAAGGAAACAGAGAGCTTCCGTCTGTCTGAGGACAGAGTCATGTGATGACAATAGAAAAAAGGTAAATGAATTAAAATTGTTCACTTGGATAAAAATCACTGCAGTGTCCTGAGGCCTTGCTAACCTCTCTGGGACTTCAGACTTCCAAGGCGCACTGTCTGCAAACCCACTTAACAGGCAGGCGATTCCACCGGGTTTGATAAGCTTTCCTTTCATCACTTTCCAACACCCACACTGTGCTTCCTTGGCCACAGCCAGGCTCTCTGTGCCCCAGGCCCTTCCTGCAGGAGACATTTGCACAAAGACCTCTCTCATAGCTGCTTCTCTCTGTCCCTAGAGGTCCCTGGGCTCAGTCCCTGGGTTGGAACCCAAGCCACAGCCAAAGGCAGTGTCACAATCAGGCTATTGTCTGAGCTGTAAGTCACTGGGAGGGCAGCAGGGGCCCAGGGCTGACTCACCAGCTACACCTGCCCCGGCCTCAGGGCTCCGGGGCAGGCGGCACTTCCTGCTCGCCCTGGGTCTCGCTCCAGGTCCCTGCCCCCTGAGTAGGAAGGCATCTCTTTGGCTCCTGCTGGCCTCACTGCATTTCTCCGGGCCTCGCCTTCCCTGTAGCGTGCAAAGGCCCAGAGCCCCGGCTCTAGACATCGCAGCCCCAAGCCCGCTGCAGTTCTTGAGCAGGCCACGACCAGAGCTGGCCACAGAGCTGGGGGCCCACAGCCCACGCAGCATTTGTGGCTGGAGCTGAGCTGCTGCCTCTGGG